>NC_012874.2:40516289-40772285 GCF_000003195.3 Sorghum bicolor | reverse complement strand
ATTTTATTTCCAGCCGCAAGGGCACATTTAAATAGAAGCCTACATTTTGTGTCCTCTCCATTGTTTCTGCTGAAAACTCGAATACGTAACGGCATGTCAATTACTAAATTCAGAGATGAGATCTTCTCAACCAGCTAATACTCGCAATTATTCTAGGCGGTTGAGATATGATGTGATCAACATTGTTCTAATTTACAGGATTAAAATATCATATTGTTGTATCCTATATATCAGGACAGCTAGCATATCAAGTCGACCATGTTGATCTTTGGGTATGAGGAATTTTATTTCCCGCAGCATGGCCACATTTAAATAGAAGCCTAGAAGTGTTTCCTCATTGTTTCTCCTGCAAACTCAAATAGGCAACTACATGTCAATTACTAAATTCAGAGATGAGATCTTCTCAACCAGCTAATTCTCACAATTATTCTAGGCGGTTGAGATATGATGTGATAAACATTGTTCTAATTTACAGGATTAAAATATCATATTGTTTTATCCTACATATCAGGATAGCTAGCATATCAAGTCGATCATGTTGATCTTTGGTTATGAGCAATTTTATTTCCCGCAGCATGGCCACATTTAAATAGAAGCCTAGAAGTGTTTCCTCCTCATTCTTTCTCCTTGGAAACTCAAATGTAGGCAGCTACAAGTAAATTACTAGATTCAGAGGCAAGATCCTCTCGACCAGCTAATACTCACCATTATTCTAGGTTGAAAAATGATGTAATCAACATAGTTCTGATTTACAGATTCATACAAGGAACTCATCATGTGTTTTTAGTTTTTCTAAAAGTAAATCTCCATAATTTTGTGTTTCTAAATTTTTTGTTTCTAGGAACAAGTGTTGATGGTCGTTAAACACCAAATATAAACATCAACTATTGCATAAATTCATATAAAATGAATCATAAAGTATAGTTGTAGG
This sequence comes from Sorghum bicolor, assembly GCF_000003195.3. NCBI lineage: Eukaryota > Viridiplantae > Streptophyta > Magnoliopsida > Poales > Poaceae > Sorghum > Sorghum bicolor. The sequence goes on along the minus strand of NC_012874.2, from coordinate 40,771,354 downwards.
GTCTGAATCTAACAAGTTTCGTGAGTTTTGGTGCTCTTACTTGTCTTGCCGGATACCTAAATTTTGTTTAGAGAAAAATATTTGAAATGATTAATCTGAGGGCACCATTATAAAGATCTCATCAAGACGATTGGAATGGACCCATCATTGCTATATTTAGAGTCTAGAATCAAAAGATATCAAACCCATGGCAAAAACAACTCTAGAAGGTTCCAGAGGCCATGAGAGGACTTCACACCAAAGTAGAACCCGTGAGGCTTCCAAGTGGGCCGACCGGCTATTAGTATTTATTAACGCACATAGAAAATTCAGCAAGTGCATGGATACCATTATAGCTTTTACTCGGGAGTATTCAGAGTATTGTATTTATCCACACGCAAGCAATGGTTAAAGAGACTGATAAGTTACCATTATGTATCTACTAACTTAATACACCAATTAGATTAAAGTGGGGTCATTGCTGCAGGATCGGCATTAGCACCGGTTGGGAAGGGCCAGTTGCCCCAGTTTCCGAGCCGGTGCTGCTCTTCTGGGACTAAAAGCCCACCCTTTAGTCCCGGTTCGAGAAACCGATGCAAAAGCCACCCCCCCTTTAACACCGGTTTGTTATACCAATCGGTGTTAAAGGGTCCTGCCAGGGTTGCCACGTTGCAGGACCCTTTAACACCGGTTGGTATTACCAACCGGTTTTAAAGGGTTCCTTTTTTTCTTTTTTGGGTTCATTTCTTCAGTTCTGTTTATTGTTTTTATATAATAATAATAGGTTTGTCAATACATATTTTATGCTGATATAATAATATATATATTACATGCATATTAAGCATATATAAATGGAAATTATAGGCTTAGCTTTATAATTAAGCTTTGCCTATAATAAAATGAATAGGCCACATCAATAATTAAATAGATGGATATGTAAAAAGCTTTATATATAGTTTTATAAGTACAAAATTCGTAACACATATTTACATAGAGTTTTTTCTCCCAATCTCTAAAACCGATACAAATGATGACCATCGTTGTTTGGAATAAGAGTTTCGTTGCCGTTGAAGTGAAACTCGCCGTTTGAATTTATCACTTACTCGCGGAGAAATCCTGCTATCGTCTCTTGAATAGCTTTGATGCGGTCTTTTTGCATGACCTTTTCCCTCAACCATTCCGTCTTCAATTTGAAATAAAATAAAAAAGGTATTAGTTATCTAAGTTATTCAATATAATTCAAGAGGTAATGAGAAGAGACATGTAACGTACTCTGAGCGTCTCTGTGGGTGTCTGATTGACTTGTACCATCATGAATCTGCACTGGTAATATCTACATAGGTTGTTCCCCCTTCTTGTCTTAAACACCACTGTACGATATATATATATATAAAAGATTCACGACCACGACAATAAGAAAGCTAAAAGTTAGCGAAAGTTTGCTACCTAGTACAACTTACTTGTGGATGAATTATATTAAGCGGCGCTTTACAACCAATGAGATGTTCACGGTCAATAAATCTTTCCCAAATCCTATACATAACCATTGTGGATTGTCAACTAATAATTACAGAGTCATATCATGATATTCTTCTAGCTAAGATCGACATTACGTACCTTTGAATAATGTTGACCATTTGTTGGTAATTTTCTTGTGGTTTTCTCATTGAGTTGTAGATTATCAACCGGTTCTTGGGAATTTCAATGACCATGAGTATCCAGTGAAAGCTGTTTACACACACATATATATAGTCAGGCCTATAACTATATAAAACCCGAATCGAGTAATAATAAGAAAAATAAAATGTGCATGCACTTAATAACTATATAACTCACTCGAAGTTATAGGGGAAGAGTATTTTTTGTTTTTCTTTTTGGTTCACAAAGAACCTCATAAGATTGGTGCAGACTTCTATCTCATGTGATGTTGTCCACACTGCCTGCGGAGCCTTAAAAACAATATAAGGGTCAATGAACCCAATACTATTGTCATTTTTGCTTCTGAGCTCTCTCATTTGATGTCTGCATATATACATACAAATCATAAGTGTGTAAGGATTATATACATATAATTAAAGAAGGTAGAAGTTTATTAAAAAGAAATAAATACTTACATACAAAAGCAGCTGACGATAGATTTGTCGAGAGCGTCGAGGTGACATAATTGGTGCAATTCTTTGAACTGGACGTATATGAGGTCATCACCACCGAAGTAGTGATGTTGTCGAATACGAACAGAAATACAATTATCTCCCCTTTTAGACGCCTCCATGCACCAATTCTTTGTTGCAAACATTTGTGTGTCGAACTCATGTAAATGCCGAGGGTTCATTAGACTCCTGCCCGGTTCATATCTTGCCCTCCATTGATCAACTACCTCAGCCTTTTCAAAAGTTTGACATCCAACAATGGCGGCAATGTCTTCAATATTTAGACCGCTCTGTCCAAAGTAATGCTCAAGCGAATCTAGCTCAGACAAGATTAAGGATTTCTTTGGCATCAAGTCCTCATTTGAGTCGTATTGATTTGGCACAATCAACGGGAGCACCGGTTTTGATACTTTCCCGAGCTGTGGGACCCCCTTTCCTACTCTCTTTCTAGGATGGACTTGGTATGCATCAAGGCCAATGAGAAAAGACGAATCCCCTTAATTTGTGGAGAGACTGTGTTCACCCTTAGTTGTTTTCTTTTCTCTTGCCCTTTATGTATTGTCTTCTACTTCTTTGTTTTCCTGTTCTCCCCCCTTTTTTGTACAGTGACACTCTATTCTTTCATTTAATTGAAATACAAAAAAATATAGGTAGGGGGTTCCCCTACTGTTCCCTTTAAAAAAATACTTGACCAGAGAGCGCTCATAGTCCGAAAGTGCTGGCTTTTTTGAGCTTCTCGCTGCTTCTTTTGCTAGTCCGCCACCTTCTTCCATAGTTCCTCTGGCTTTACATACAAGTACGGCTTTTCTGGGTTTCGCCGCTCTTTCCTTTCCTGGTGCAATTTATCAAAAAATTGTTTTACCTCAGCTTTAGATGTAGCAATTACCTCCTCTTCACTATTTTCATAAGGTAATTTCTCTGGTGTCTTAGCTTTCTTTGCTGAGGCAGCCTTCTTCTTTGGAGGTGGGACCGATGACTTCGGTCGTTCTGGGGTCGACCGCTTCTGACTACCTCGCTTTGGAGGCGATGGGACCGACCGTGTACTCTTTGGAGAGGGTGGTGGAGGTGGTGAGGCCGATCTTTTTGGTGTTGGAGAATGCAGTGGAGGAGTTGGAGACCTTGGTGGAGGAGATGGAGACAGTGGTGGAGGCGGCGGTGGGGTCGGTGTGGCTGCCGCAGGTGTTAGAGGAGATCTAGCACTGTCACTGCCCGCAGCACTATGATGCGCTGGGGAAAGAACTGGACTTAGGTTGGAGGATTCCCTGCAGAGAAAACAATAACAAGTTCTTTGAGCAAACTTTATTTAAATGCAATACATAATAAATAATATAAGAAGTAAAATCACGCACAAACCTATGGTGAGGAAGAGGCGACAGTGACATTTCTGGAATAATTATGAAGCGCTTGCGCTAACAAATAAATGTCTTCTCAGCTTCACCTAAGGTCTTCTCTCTGTCTCCCTCTTATATTTCTAGAGGCACACTGCCACAACCTTTCTCAACCCTATCAACCGAGATGCTAGCATATCTAGCTGGTATTAGTCGATTATGGATTCTTGGAGTTCTCGTTCGGTCAATAAGGTTGACAACACTAATAGCCACCTTTTTTGTTGCATTCCCATCTGGTACATGCAGCTCACAAGTAGTAAAAGCCTCTGTGACATCATCCATAGGGAAGTGTAGCTTCGTGTCATCCTGAATGGTTGGTACATTCATGGATGCGCAACTGCTTTTCAACTGGCCTGGGGGCTAATGTTAACCTCAGGCTGTGATGTACCTTGCCCTTTCATCATTTGACTAAGTGCTTCTTGTACTTGCCTTTTAATCTCCGCCTGCATCCATTCTTCATGAGATTTCTCACACTCTTGTGACTACATAACAAAAGGTTCCAGCCGACGTATCCGCTCTGCCTCCTCGTCCTTCTTTCTCTGGCGACTTCTATAGGTTTCTTGATCAGCTTAGAATGAACGCAACCACGGAACTGCCCCATAGCCTCTCGTACGCCCACCGTGCTCAGGATTTTCAAGTGCATACGTGAGTTCATCCTTCTCCTTGTTAGTCCTGATCTCACCAGAATGAACCGTCTCTCGTGCACGGACTAGTCTCTCTGCTGCTCTAGAGATTTCTTGGCCCCAAACTAGCGCCCCGGTGTCTCGGTCCACGCTTCCCCCATGACCGTAGAACCAATGTTTGGAGCGCTTGCTCCAATTCTTTGCTATTGTCTCTGGTGTGACCCCCCTAGCAAGCATCTCCTGTTCCATTCGGTCCCACTTAGGAATAGCACTCTTATAACCACTTGATCCCATATGATGGTGGTATATCTTTTTACTTGCATTCTCTTTGTTCCTAATGGCTCGTTCCTCGCCCTCTTATGATGTTTTGTACCGCACGAAGTCATCCCAGAAGGCCCTCAGCTTTACATTTTGCTTGAGGTTGAAATTTGGAGTATCGTTTTTCTTGACAAATTTATTGTACAAAGACTTCATCCAATTCTGGAACAGTACCGCCATCTTCTTCATAGTCCAATCATAAATTCATACCATCAACTCTTCATTGTTGGTGTCGAATGTGAAAACCGCCGTGACGGCTTTCCAAACTAACTCCTTGACACGATCAGAGACAAAATTTATTTTAGGAGCACCTCGCTTCTCTCTCCATTCATGAGCACTGATCGGTATTTGGTCTCTCACAAGGTATCTATAGTGACCAACATATTTATTTGCATGTTCACCAAGTGGTCTGCGTATAGCTATCTCAAACTCGGAGATTATGTAGCGGCCCTCCAACGGCTTCTTTGGCCCTCGTGGAGGTACGCTTCTCCCCATAGAGGTCGATCTATAAGGCTACACATAGATATAGAAACAAAAATACTAAATTAATAACCAAGTAAGTCTAAAACCTAATGTAAGAGATGCATTATATATTACATACCTCGCCAGTATTTCCGTCTTGTTGCACGACAAGTTGTTGCTCAGGCACATTACCCTCTTGTTGCTCAGGGGCATTGCCCTCTTGTTGCTCAGTCGAATTGTCTTGCAGGATCTTGTTGTAATCAATAAAGTACTAACTACCGTCGTCAATCATATTTTGAACGGCATCTTCTATATAATCAGGATCATCGTGAGGACGGTCGGATATATATATGTCTGCAACCATATATATATATATTCTGTATAAGATAAGAAATACAATAGAAAAATATAAGTGCTAGAGTGCTCTAAACTAAAAAATAATACTAAAATCTTTTAAGCCAAGTAATACACTAGAATACTATACTAAAAACTAATACTAGAATAATATACTAGAACAATATATTTCATAACAATTCAAAACAGTACAATTCATAATATACTAGAATAATATACTAAAAAGTCTTTTAAGCCAAGTAATACACTAGAATAATATACTAAAAAATAATACTAAAAATTAATACTATAATAATAGTACAAACAATAATATATACAAAACACTAGATTTAATAATATACTAGAATAATATACTAAAAAGTAATACTAGAATAATATACTAGCACAATATATTTCATAACAATTCAAAACACTATAATTCATAATATACTAGAATAATATACTAAAAAGTCTTTTAAACCAGGTAATACACTAGAATAATATATTTAAAAAATAATACTAGAATAATATACGAAAAAGTAATACTAGAATAATATACTAGCATGCATTAGTTTTTAGTGTATATATATACTTAATATACTAGCATTCATTTTTATATATAGAAAACACTAGGATCATATATATACAAAACACTAAAATCATATTCCAAAGTGCTCGACATATAATTCATAGCATTCATTTATTATATATATATATATATATTTATATTTATATATATATATAAATGCAGTAGTGCCATGCATATCGATCTCGGTTGGAGTCTAGTACATGTAGGGGGCCGGATCGCTGGAGGCGTAGATGACCGTGGCAGTGGTGGTGGACGGCCGCGCGGCAGCTGTGGTGGACGGCGACGCTGGAGACGACGGCGCTGGAGACGGCGGCACGGTGGTGCTGGACGAACGGCGTGTGGGCACAGACGAACGGTGGCGGCGAAGATGAAGGGCTATGCTCGACGAAGACGAAGGAACTGTTCAGTCCAGCACGGCGCGTGGGCACATACGAACGGCGGCGGCGAAGACAAAGGGCTCTGCTCGACGAAGACGAAAGAACTGTTCAAATCCAGGACGCCTGTGCACTTATATAGGGGCGGAACCTTTAGCACCGGTCCGTAGCAGGAACCGGTGCTAAAGGGTCTTTAACACTGGCTGGTGCTACGAGCCGGTGTTAAAGGGTGACCCTTTAGCACCGGCTCGTAACACCAGCCGGTGCTAAAGGACCCTTTAGCACCGGTTTCAGCCACGGGCCGGTGCTAAAGAGTCCTTAGGTGGGCTCAGGCGGGGTTCTGAAATTTTTAGGACCCTTTAGCACCGTTCCAACCATAGGCCAGTGGTAAAGGGCCTGGTTTTTAGTTTCAGCTTTTTAAAGTGTTTATATATACACTATACATTATTAATTGTATAGTAAATTAAATATTTTGCATAATATTTTTTAAAAAGTGACATGTATTGTATTTTTTTAATGTACACATGAAAATTTTTAACCTTAAATATCTTACTGTATTTTTTAAATTTGCAATAATTTTGTAAGTAATGTTTAGTATTTTGTTTTTGCAAAAATATATTATTCCAATAAATTTAAAAAAACTATATCCAATCAACAGGAAATCTGTTTTCACATCATACTGACATTAAACTTTTTATTTTTTATTACTCAGAATCCTAGTAGGGTACAATTTTCATCAAATAAAAAAATATTTATCATATAAACATGTAGATCTTGATGAATACACACTTTGATAGAACCCTAGATGGTCCCAAATGGAAAAGTCATAAATACAAAGTTTGTTACACTCATCAAGTTCTAGATTTGGTCTAATGGTCAACTTTTGATTTGAAAACGTTTGAACCACTCAATTTTGAATTTTGAAACAATTCATAGCCACCCCTAGGTTTTCGGAACCCTAGATGGTCTCGAGTAGAAAAGTTATGAATACCAATATTGTTCCACTCATCAAAATCTACATTTAATATATAGACCATTTTTGCATTTGACAAAGTGTTGGGAAGGTATAGTTGAAAATCCACAATTGACACATATAGTTTCATATAGTTTGTGTGAGATTCAAGATTTGGTGGGTATTGTTAACTTAAACTTTCTTAAATGAAAAAATTGTCTATATAAATGTTTAAATCTTAACGATGTCTAACAACTTGGTATTCAAATTGTTTTCATTTTAAGTAATTTAGTTTGTCATTTAACTAAGTTTGACCAAAACCCATCTTGGATTTTAAACAAATGTGCTTTGGATTGGCTCAAATTTATCCAAATGGAAAAATGGATAATATATCAAATATAGATCTTGATGATCTCTAACAACTTTGTATTCAATTTTTTTTATTTCAAGTCATCAAATGCGTCATTTGACCAAGTTTGACCAAAGTCAAAGCATTGGTTTTTACAAACACACACTTTACCGAACCCTAGATGGTCCCAAATGGAAATGTCATGAATACAAAGTTTGTTACACTTATCAAGTTCTACATTTGATCTAATGGTCAACTTTTCATTTAAAAATGTTTGAACCACTCAATTATGAATTTTGAAAGAATTCATAGCCACGCATCGGTTTTCGGAACCCTAGATGGTCTCAAATGGAAAAGTAATGAATATCACTATTGTTCCACTCATCAAAATCTACATTCAATATATAGACCATTTTTCCATTTGACAAAGCGTTGGGAAGGTGTAGTTGAAAATCCACAACTCACACATAGTTTCTTATAGTTTGTGTGAGATTCAAGATTTGGTGGGTGTTGACGGTCCTTAAGTACCAAATATAATTATCAAATGAATAAAGAAAAGAATCCAAATGCAACCAACACCCAGACTTAGGTTTTTATTTGATAAACTTCCACGAGTTTTGGTGTTTGTCTATTTCTAGAGGGAGTTATCAGAAAATATAGAGGAAAGGCCCACATGTCGGGTTTACATAGAGATATTGACGTGCCGCGCAATTTTATATCATCTAGAAGACTCTAGAAGCCACGGGAACAAACGGGAAGGTGATCGGGCCCGGGGGCAGGGCGCCCGCCCTCCCCCCTAGGGTGCCCGCCCTGAGGTAGACACCAATCAGGTCCCGTCTCGCGGATTACGCTCCACCGACCTAAAGGATCAAGGATAACCGTTCAATCAATGCCGGTTTGATCCGACGGCCCAGATTCACTTGAAGGGACTATATAAGCAGACCCCCTGGCCCTTGGAGGAGAACAAGTTCATCATAGAGTTGAGAGGTGCCCTCGAAGGATAACCTTCTATTTAGGGCTTAGCATCCAATGTGAGAGTAGACTAGATCTACTAGCTTGAGAGAGATAGAGTGGAGGTGTAGATCGGAGGAAGCCCGGCCTATCGGTGTCTACTCCGAGGTTGTACCTGCGGGATCAAGTTCTCCTAACCCGAGGCTTGCTCCTAGGATTCTTCAGTAATTCGACTTCTAAATTCTAGTAAGTTCTTGTTTTATTGTTCTTTGGTTTATGAGTTTACTTTAATCTCTTCCGGTTGAGTTTAGAGTAATCATTGCTAGCCTAAACGTGGTGTTTGGGCTAGGGTACTCATAGATATCCCCTGACTAGCTGGACCGTGGTAGTAGCGAGGAACATGACATTTTCGAGTTACCTTTGCATCCCACATCTCGTTAGCAGGATGGTAGGGTTTATAGGTGCGGGTCAAACATCCTTTGTGGTGTCTAGATTCGGTGAGCCTCCCCAATAGAATAGTAGATCATCCTTACCAAGGTTAGAACGAGACTACGGTTGTAGTCTTCTATATACATCGCTCACATCGAATCACGTTGTTTGTAGCCTAAAGGGTAGTAGCAATAGATTTGGTTAGTTAGATGCACGCTTTCTCCCAGTGGTAAAAATATAAATACGATACTCTGATAACCTCTCGGGTGAAGTGCTCACCGATATCCGTGCGCTTGCGGATCATTTCCTGATGGCGTTACCAAATATCAACAGTGGGTATTGTTAACTTAAACTTTCTCAAATGGAAGAATTGTCTATATAAAAAGTTCAGATCTTGATGATATCTAACAACTTCGTATTCAAAATTTTTTCATTTTAAGTAATTTAGTTTGTCATTTGACCAAGTTTGACAAAAACCCGTCTTGGATTTTAAACAAATGTGCTTAGGATTGGCTCAAATTTATCCAAATGGAAAATGGACAATATATCAAATGTAGATCTTGATGATCTCTAACAACTTTGTATTCAGAATTGTTTCATTTCATGTCATCAAATGGGTCATTTGACCAAGTTTGACCAAAGTCAAAGCATTGGTTTTTACAAACACACACTTTGACCGAACCCTAGATGGTCCCAAATGGAAAAGTCATGAATACAAAGTTTGTTACACTCATCAAAATCCACAATTCTCACATATAGTTTCATAAAATTCTCAGAATTCGCACATTTTACAATACATACTATTAAACATGACTTTGTATTAAGCCGGCACAACAGTGAACTTCTTCTTGACGTATGACCCTTGGTTATGATCCTGCCGTAACCATGGAGTATCCTCATTGTTAAGAGAATGCTTGGGTCTTTGTTGATTATGAAGGGCAGAATTCAATCATCCCTTTCGTAATCGCCTGACATGTATGACTTGTCCTCAATTCCGATAATGTTTCTTTTCCTAGAAAAGACAATGTGGCGCTTTGGCTCGTTGACGATTGAGTGGTCATCATTTTTTCCTCTCTTTGGTTTCGTAGACATGTCTTTCACACATAACACCTGACTCACGTCTGCAGCCAGGATGAATGGTTCATCTTTGAACCCACTATTGTTAAGGTCCACGGTTGTCATCCCATACTCCTTGTCGACTGTTACCCCACCTCTGATCATCTTCACCCATTGGCACTGGCACAAAGGAAGTTTAAAATTAGCTGCATAGAATAGTTCCCATATGTCTTCTATGCGTCCATAATATGTTGTCTGTTCCCATTTGGATCCATGGCATCCACACGTACACCACTATTTTGGTTGGTGCTCCTTTTATCTTGGCCTACTGTGTAAAATGTGTTACCATTTATCTCATACCCTTTTTACGTGAGGACATGCCACGATGGTTGCCTAGCCAACAAATAAAGCTGCTCATCAATGTTTTCATCACCCTGACATTTTTTGCGCAACAATCGTCGAAAGTTTCCATGTGCTGACACATTATCTAAGCTTCATCCTTCCTGGGTCACTAGGACCGTAGGAAATCTTTGTGTACCTCAACATATGGTTCCACCAATGAGGAGTTCTGGAGAACTGTGTAGTGTGCTTTATTGAAGTAATCGTCTCCCGTACTAATATATGTTTTCTTCCCAAGTGCTCCCTTTCCGCTGAGTCTCCCCTCGTATTGAGATTCTGGAATGCCAATTGGGTCAAGGTCTGGAATAAAGTCAACACAGAACTCTATGACCTCCTCCGTTCTGTAGCCCTTGGCAATGCTTCCTTCTAGCCGGGAATGACTATGGATATATTTCTTTAGGACACCCATGAATCTCTCAAAGGGGAACATGTTGTGTAGGAACACAGGACCGAGAATACGAATCTCTTTGATCAGATAAACTAGGAGGTGTGTCATGATATCGAAGAAGGATGGAGGGAACACCAACTCAAAGCTGATGAGACATTTACCGACATCATTCTATAGAGTAGCTAGTTGCTTTGGATTGATTGCCTTCTGAGAAATTGCATTGATGAATGCACATAGCTTTACGGTGGCTAGACGTACGTGTGGAGGTAAAATTCCTCTTAAAACCACCGGCAGCAATTGCGTCATTAGCACGTGATAGTCATGGGACTTTAAGTTCAGGAATTTCTTCTCTGGCTCATCAGTTATTCCCTTGATATTGGAGGAGAATCCAGATGGGACCTTGATGCTGCTGAGACATTCAAACATGCTTTCCTTCTCTTCTTTGCTCAGATTGTAGCTAGCAGGGCTTAAGTAATGACGTCCATCATCTATCTTTTCTAGATGCAGGTTGTCTTGTTCTATCATGCGCTTCAAGTCTTGTCATGCTTCAAGTGAGTCCTTAGACTTTCCGTAGACACCCAAGAATCTGAGCAAGTTCACACAAAGATTCTTTGTCAGATACATCACATCGATCGCGTTGCGGACCTCTAGCACATTCGAGTAAGGTAGCTCCCAAACTATGGATTTCTTCTTCCACATGGGTACGTGTCCCTTAGCGTCCTTGGGAATAGGTTCGCTGCCTCATCCCTTTCCAAATACCACTTTTATTCCTTGACCATTTCCAGTACATCATCCCCGGTTCGATTGAGAGGCTTGTTCTGGTGGTCAGCCTTGCCTTTGAAATGCTTGCCTTTCTTTCGTACTGGGTGGTTCACAGGAAGAAACCAACGCTGGCCAAGGTACATGACCTTTCGACATTTTTTCAAAAATACATAGTCAAGGTCTTCATAACAATGTGTGCATGCATTATATCCCTTGTTTGACTGGCCTAAAAGATTACTCAGAGATGGCCAATCATTGATTGTTACAAACAACAATGCTCACAGGTCAAAGTGCTCTTGCTTGTACTCATCGCACACGTGAACCCCTAGTCTGCTCCATAAAAGTTGAAGTTCTTGAACTAATGGCCTTAGGTAGACATCGATGTCGTTGTCAGGTTGCTTCGGTCCTTGGATAAGCACCGACATCATAATAAACTTCTGCATCATGCATAACCATGGAGGAAGGTTGTAGATACATAGAGTAACTGGCCAAGTGCTGTGACTACTGCTCTGCTCTCCGAAAGGATTCATACCATCTGTACTTAAGGCGAACTGCAAGTTTCTAGCATCATATGCAAAATCTAGGAATTCTTTGTCTATCGCTCTCCACTGGGGTCCATCGGCAGGGTGTCTCATCATGTTGTCTATCTTACGGTCTTCTTTATGCCACCGCAACAACTTTGCATTGTCCTTATTTCTGAACAGACATTTTAATCGTGGTATTATAGGAGCATACCACATAACCTTGGCAGGAATTTTCTTCCTATGACGTTCTTCACCCTCAACATCGCCAGGATCATCTCGCCTGATCTTATACTGTGATGCCTTACATACTGAACATGCATCCAAATTCTCGTATTTCTCCCCATGGTAGAGGATGCAGTCATTAGGACATGCGTATATCCTCTGAATTTCTAATCCCAAAGGGCAGACAACCTGTTTTGCTTCATACGTAGTGGTGGGCAATTCATTGCCTTTCGGAAGCATCTTTTTTATGATCTTCAATAACTGCCCAAATGCCTTGTCCGATGTACCATTCATTGCCTTCCATTGCAGCAATCCTAGTGTGGTACCCAACTTTTTTTGCCCCTCTTCGGCGGTGGGATATAGCGATTTCCTACGGTTCTCTAGCATGCGCTCAAACATGACCTTCTCCTTCTCACTTTCACATTCTCTTTGTGCATCACAGATGATATCACCAAAAGCATCATCGCCCCGATCATCTTTTACCGCTACATCTTCTTCATTATCTCCCCCCATCGCAACATCATTTAAGCCACCGTACGGAGCAATAATGTTGGCATGGTCCAATTCTTCTTCTTCTTCTTCATCTTCATTCATTATAATCCCGTTTTCTCCATGCTTGGTCCAACAAATATAGTTTGATACGAAACCAAACTTTAATAAGTGCGAATGAAGAGTTCTTGAGTTAGAATATTCCGTCAAATTCTTGCACACAGCACATGGACAACACAGAAACCGTCCCTCTTGTTTGTCTCGGCCACACTTAAGAAATAGTGCACGCCATTAATGAAGCATTCGGAGCGCTGATCGGCATTATACATCCAATTACGTCTTACCATCTGCATTAAATATAACATATATATTATGAAAACCATGCACATATAGTTTCTAATCTTATTGCACAACATGTCTAATACACATAGTTGATTAATTCAAGCAAGCTTCGCTACAACAAATACAACCACAACTAGCACTAAAAAAACTAAAACTAAAATGCACTTAAGCAACATAATTAGTTCGCGTCCAATCCCAACTATAATAGATAGATCATTCGCTTGATCAACATCATTGAAATCCTTTCGCCGGCTCACTACATCATCACCTTCAGCCTCAACCGCCTGTGCAAAAGATTTCTTGATGTGTTGAATGTATTCTTCCTCCTAATACCAACCTGTACATCCACCGGTACCGTCCCACTAAAATTAAAAGAGAGAATCAAAAGTTTAATTAATATCATTAAAAAATAAGCACATATATAAGCAAATGTCTAGAAATAACTCACATTACGATCCGGACACTTGTAGAATATACGACCCTTGATTACTCCCTCTTTCAACACTTTGTACTCCATCACAATCTTCTGCCCACACTTGCCACAAGTAACTAGAGGGAGTTCCGGCCAGTATCGCTTTTGAACCCGTTGAGAGACCGAAGATCCGGTCATGGTTGCCATCTACTATTCATACTCAATTTTTAAACAATTATAAATTCCACATTTACTAGTAAACATTTATGATTAAAGAAGAACCTAATAATATCCTTTATTGTCTAGTTACTGCAACAAATCTTGTAAATTATACAATGGATATTATGTAGTAATAAAAACTTATAAAGTGATATTAACAAACCAATTAATTTGAACTATCCTACTTTCTAAGATCATAAAAAGATACTATAATTCATTCTTGCAATATATATATGGATACTAATTCAAATGAATGATTCGAAATAACAAAGTGGATTTGAGCTAAAAATGATGGGAAAATCACAAGCCAAAAACAACATGAAAAAGATAAGAAAGGATGAAGTTAGTCACCTCTAAGCACGAAGAGACGATGACAGAGTCAAAGAAGATCAACGATGGGCGTCGGAGATGAAGAACAAAGGAAGAACAAGCAAGAACAACAAAATGGAAGCTCTAAGAACAACAATGGTGCTCCCAGTTTTCAATGATCCCTAGGCAGAGGGAGGAGGTAGCCGCAGCCTATAAACCAGACCTTTAGCACCGGTTCAAGGCACAAACCGGTGCTGAAGGGTCACCTTGAGCACTGGTTTGTGCCACGAACCGGTGCTAAAGTGTAATACCTGATTTTAAGGACAAAACCAGATATGCACCATATGTGAGTTTTAGAAGCCAAGCCTCACATATAGCTACAAATGAGGGGTAATACCAAAAGACAATGCATAAATATATAATGTACTTAGTATAAAAGAGATAACTTTTTGATAGCAAACAGCAGATATACCACTCCAAACTTCGGGTATTAACTTCTCTCTACAGGATCCAACTGACTGTTTGATCACAAGCCTAAACTTCTCCTAAGGTTTGGGGGAAATAGCAAGAGTGAGTCCATGTCGAACTCCACAAGTATAGCAACTAGATTGTATAGTTCCCACAATCTCATGATCAATGTGACATAAATAATGTAAAGTATTTAAATAATAAATAATAAACATATATAACACACAAGAATCATCATCGTCGAGGCAAGAATCCCCAAGGCCGCTCATGACTGTGAGCACAGCTAGTATACCAGTTTTCAACACTCTGCAGAGGTTGTACATCTTTAACCATGAGTCATGATTTACCCTTTCGCCCGAGGTGATCAGCCTCTTAACCCACTTCCAAGGAAGGTAGGCAGGGATCACTATGAAGCCTTTCAAAGGTTTCGTCTAACAAGTTAGGGCCATTAGATTCACTCGGCAGGCAGATATAGAGCCCCTCTTCCATGGCACATAACCCGTAGCCTATACACACGGACAGAGGCAACACGATACCCAACGTGTCTAGCCATTCTTACGCCATTTAAGGTAACCGCTAACAAGGTAGAAAAAGGTCCTCATACTGAGCTAAAGCCAGCGCCATTATAGCCCTCATGGTTGCACTGTTGTCCCGGTTATCACTTACAGATAAATCATCAAGTGGCTAAAAAGTCATTTCTATCATTTATTACTTAACATTAATCTAGCCATAGGATCATGGTCACAGAAATAAAATCCAAATGCTATACTTGCCATGATCCAAATGCTCTTGTTGATCTTGCTAGTTGTCCAAGGCTCTGATCTTACTCACTGAAGCACTCTGATTCACCAAGGATTGCTCATCGTCTAAACTCGATCATCGATCACACAAACAATCGAAGAAAACATACACGAAGCAAACAAGGCTACGGTTAGAATAGTACAGCAAATATATAAAAACAGTATGAAAAGTTTATAAAATGATTCTGCGCATCGCTACGATTTCATAGACGTAAAGATCACAATAATCGGAGCTAAAACGGAGAAGTTATGAATTTTCTAAGATTTTATATAGATAAATAATTAACTAAATGCTACTGCGAAAAAAAAGTTTTAAAACAGAGAACTAATACTTCTAACTTGTACAGTTCGTTATGACGAATCTAACGAAATTTGAATGGGAAAAAACGGGTTTAAAATGAGCATGTTATAAGCAATTTAAACTCATTGGCATTTCTGTAATTACTGGAAAGCGCCTTTTCACTTAAACCGACTAGAATACGCTTTTCGACTTAAAACACGCAATCTCCTCCAGGGCGCTAGGGACTGCGGGTTGGATAAACGAAAATTCCAGGGTCTCTTAAAGAAAAATCCCCTCGAAGGGGTACCTTCTAATCCTAACCACACGACCGATCGAACGGCTGAGATTCGACTGGGAGAGTCCCAGGCGGCGGCCAGCCGCCGGAGACCAGCCACGGCGCGGCGGCGCCATTGGTTTTCGCGTTTCTATACACCAAAAGCAAAACCGAGCACATGGGGGAGGAGAGGAGGAAAAGGCGAGCTCACCAAGGGGTTCAGCTCGGCCAGGGAGCAAGCCGAGAGCTTGGTACGTGGTGTACAAGAAGCTCGGCCTTGGCAAGATCCCAAACGCAAAAACCTAGGTCGCTAGGGCATGGTTTCGCGTTCTAGATGCAAAAATAGGACGCGGTGTTGACCTAGGGCTTTATAGGTGTTGGAATACGCCTCTTCGCAAGGGATTCCGGGAAGATCGTGATTCGGTAGTTTCCTATTTGAGTCCTGCACGGCCACGAGAGGAAGAAAGGAAGAAGAGGGAGGAGTCTGACGTGTGGGTCCAGGCGGCCAGTGAGAGAGGAGAGGGAGGGAGCGCGCTGCTGGGCCGAGCGCAAGAGGGAAACAAAGCTAGGCTGGGGGAGAGAAAAGGAATGGGCCGAGGGGGAAGAAGCTAGGCCTTCGGGCCAGAAAACAGATGGGTAACTTTTTTTTTCTCTTTTCTTTCAAGCCATTTTCAAATCCAATTAAAATATGTTTGAAATATTTTTAACCTTTGGTCAAATCACTCATCACAATAAAAATGATTTTTCCAGCATTAATGCTCAACCATATTTCTAATCCTATGATAAATTTTAATTTACTGAAAAAAATATTATTTCTCTATATTCCATGAACACAAAAATGCAAAATTAAATCATTTCACCTATTTCAAATATTAAAAATTTTAGGGTGTTACAAATCTACTCCCTTAAAATGAATCTCGTCCTTGAGATTCGGTAGAGGCACGGATTCTAAAAGAGAAACAGGAAAAAGATGTTGACAACTTCACAATTGGTATTCCAAAGGTATACTCAAATTTTCCATAGAGTGTCTATTATTCTTAATTGTTCAAGTTCCATCTTGACTACTAACTTTTGACTCACAACTCCGAGACATGGTAGCTTAGCATGGATTTGCCTCCTCGGGTAGTAGTGGACCACCTTGATACTCAATTCTTTTGTCTGATGGTATGGTTAAGAAAAATTTCCACTAGATAGCATAGATCACTCCTTTGTGTGCACATAACCATAATATATCTGAGAATACAGTTATCACTTCATGATAGTTCAAAATGCATCTTCCACTGATACCAAAGTACTACCCCCTTAAGACGAGGTTGGTTGGGGGACATTAGGGACTAATTCTCGTATCCTTTTCAGACGCTACACATCATAATCTTTTAAATTCCTTGTACCAAGTCTCTTAATCCAAGGTTGGTTTCAACACTAAGTTCCATCTATTGGTACCTTTATCGCTATTAAGTTGTTTCACTCTCATATTGCATATGTAACTTTGTAGCCTTTGGTGTCATCTGATCCTATACACAACTCTTAATCCATGAGTATCAGCAATGACATATATCTCTGCTAATATTCTCTAAGTGGGATGATATCTTGAACAAACCAAACACTTGATGTCCTTATCTATGCTCCAGTCATTAACCACTTCTTCTCTTTGTAGTTCTTTCATTAGGCTACTCCCCTTAGGAAAAATCAACCAGGGGTCCAAGAAAGGTAGCTTGCATGTTTTCCAGATAAGTTAACTAGCATTGAAAACATCTAACATCCCAAAGAACTTTTGTGCAAGAGAACAAACAGGATTCCTGAAATTCTCTCGTGATATGAAAACACCAGCGTAGTAAAACAGATATAACTCTTACTCCATTAATCCAATAGAGTTATAGCTTATACTGTTAGAAAGCGTATGAAATTCGACATAACTTTCAAGTAGAAGACCTCCTTAGATTGTGTCTTTAAGCTTAGGTAAAACAACCAAACATAATATCCTTCCTGATAACGTCTCCGCAAAGGTGCAGTAACTTCCAGAAACTATATCTCGAGCTACTTAACTCATCTGGAGATGATCCTTATATTGTTGAAAAGCTTATGAAATCCTTTACACCTTTCGTATACAACTCTTTCCCAGATTCTGTCTTTAACTTGGCTGAAAATAGGAAATGCCAGATCTGTCCAGATTTTGAAACAGAACAGAAACATCCAAGTGTAAATGTCATATCTCAGGATCTACTTATCCAATTGAGTTCCAGCTTATATTGTTCGAAATCTTAAAAAATTGTCTTCAACTTTTATATAGAACACTTTTCCAAAATCCATAGCTATATTTGTCTCAAACAGTAAGCAACCAAAACTAATCCAGATTCCTAACAGCACATCTGTATCATCTTGTGATTTTTGTAACTTCTAAACCATAATAGCTATGAGGGTGATTCTTGTGGTCAGAGAAAGATCTTAAAGTCTAGTTGTTCCCAGAAAACTTTGATAAACTTTGCACGATCATAACTTGAGATAAATCAGAATTATTGTAGACTGCTCTAGAAATCAGCAAGGGACAGAAACAAGAGATAGCCAAACCCAACTACTTATTTCATTACTCCTTATGCCTTAGGCCTATTAACTAATGAAATTGTGAGGAAATCTCACAAGATCATTGCACTCATTACAAAGATCCAAATCAAGCATAAACATAATAACAACAAATTAAGCATTGAGGGTTCACACTTCACTCAACTTGCGATACAATCGTTCTCTTCATAGAAAGTGTAAAGATCCTAAAACTCCTATTTCAATGACGCCAGAAGGTGGTAACAAAAAGTTCTAAAAGCATATCAAATCAAGGAGTAAATATGAGAACAAAGACTTTTAAAATAAGCAACAAGGTAGAGAGGAATAGCAAGGGTAGAGATATACTGTAGAGGAAAATACCAGGGTTTGTAGAACAAGGATTTATGACAATTTCAAAACCTTACAACGGCCAATTTCTAACTAGGCTTGCGTCTTACAGTCAGCATTGCTTTGATACCACTTTGTAATACCTGATTTTAAGGACAAAACCAGATATGCACCATATGTGAGTTTTAGAAGCCAAGCCTCACATATAGCTACAAATGAGGGGTAATATCAAAAGACAATACACAAATATATAATGTACTTAGTATAAAAGAGATAACTTTTTGATAGCAAACAACAGATATACCACTCCAAACTTCAGGTATTAAATTCTCTATACAGGATCCAACTGACTGGTTGATCACAAGCCTAAACTTCTCCTGAGGTTTGGGGGAAATAGCAAGAGTGAGTCCATGTCGAACTCCACAAGTATCGCAACTACATTGTATAGCTCCCACAATCTCATGATCAATGTGACATAAATATTGTAAAGTATTTAAATAATAAATAATGAACATATATAACACACAAAAATCATCATCGTCGATGCAAGAATCCCCAAGGCCGCTCATGACCGTGAGCACGGCTAATATAACAGTTTTAAACACTCTGCAGAGGTTTAACATCTTTACCCATGGGTCATGATTTACCCTTTCGCCCGAGGTGATCAACCACTTAACCCACTTACAAGGAAGGTTAGCAGGGATCACTATGAAGCCTTTGAAAGGTTTCGTCTAACAAGTTAGGGCCATTAGATTCACTCGGCAGGCAGATATAGAGCCCCCCTTCCATGGCACATAACCCGTAGCCTATACACACGGACAGAGGCCACACTATACCCAACGTGTATAGCCATTCTTACGCCATTTAAGGTAACCGCCAACAAGCTAGAAAAAGGTCCTCATACTGAGCTAAAGCCAGAGCCATTATAGCCCTCATGGTTGCACCGTTGTCCCGGTTATCACTTACAGATAAATCATCAAGTGGCTAAAAAGTCATTTTTATCATTTATTACTTAACATTAATCTAGCCACAGGATCATGGTCATAGAAATAAAATCCAAATGCTATACTTGCCTTGATCCAAATGCTCTTGTTGATCTGGCTAGTTGTCCAAGGCTCTGATCTTACTCACTGAAGCACTCTGATTCACCAAGGATTGCTCATCGTCTAAACTCGATCATCGATCACAGAAACAATCGAAGAAAACATACACGAAGCAAACAAGGCTACAGTTAGGACAGTACACCAAACATATAAAAACAGTATGAAAAGTTTATAAAATGATTCTACGCATCGCTACGATTTCATAGACGTAAAGATCACAAAAATCGGAGCTAAAACGGAGAAGTTATGAATTTTCTAAGATTTTATATAGAAAAGAAATTAATTAACTAGGGTCACGAAAATAAAAAGTTTCAAACTGAGTGAACAATATTAATAACATGTAGTGCTCGTGATTACGAACCTAACGCAATCTGAAATGACGAAAACGGGTTTCAAATGAGCATGTTATAAGCAATTTAAACTCAGTGGCATTTATGTAATTACTGGAAAGCGCCTTTTCACTTAAACCGACTAGAATACGCTTTCCGACTTAAAACATGCAATCTCCTCCAGGGCGCTAGGGACTGCGGGTTGGATAAACGAAAATTCCAAGGTCTCTTAAAGAAAAATCCCCTCTAAGGGGTACCTTCTAATCCTAACCATCCACGGCCGATCGAACGGCTGAGATTCGATTGGGAGAGACCCAGGCGGCGGCCGGCCGCCGGAGACCAACCACGGCGCGGTGGCGCCATTGGTGTCGCCTCAGACCTCGGCGGCGCCATTGGTTTCCGCGTTTCTGTACACCAAAAGCAAAACCGAGCACATGGGAGAGGAGAGGAGGAAAAGGTGAGCTCACCAAGGGGTTCAGCTCGGCCAGGGAGCAAGCCGAGAGCTTGGTACGTGCTGTAGAAGAAGCTCGGCCTTGGCAAGATCCCAAACGAAAAAACCTAGGCGGCTAGGGCATGGTTTCGCGTTCTAGATGCAAAAATAGGACGCGGTGTTGACCTAGGGCTTTACAGGGGTTGGATTACGCCTCTTCGCAAGGGATTCCGGGAAGAGCGTGATTCGGTAGTTTCCTATTTGAGTCCTGCGCGGACACGAGAGGAAGAAAGGAAGAAGAGGGAGGAGTCTGACGTGCGGGTCCAGGCGGCCAGTGAGAGAGGAGAGGGAGGGAGGGCGCTGCTGGGCCGAGCGCAAGAGGGAAACAAAGCTAGGCCGGGGGAGAGAAAAGGAATGGGCCGAGGGGGAAGAAGCTAGGCCTTCGGGCCAGAAAACAGATGGGTAACTTTTTTTTTCTCTTTTCTTTCAAGCCATTTTCAAATCCAATTAAAATATGTTTGAAATATTTTTGACCTTTGGTCAAATCACTCATCACAATAAAAATGAATTTTCCAGCATGAATGCTCAACCATATTTCTAATCCTATGATAAATTTTAATTTACTGAAAAAATATTATTTCTCTATATTCCATGAACACAAAAATGCAAAATTAAATCATTTCACCTATTTCAAAAATTATAAATTTTAGGGTGTTACATAAAGGGTTTGCCTCAGCCCGTGGCGCTGGCCGATGCTAAAAGGGTTCCTACCCCGACAGCACCTATCAGTAGCTATTGGGCAGGACCCTTTAGCACCAGCTTGTGTTACAAACCAGTGCTAAAGGGGCCTTCAGCCTCGGACCGCAAAAATGCCGAGGTTTTTGGCGATTTTGGGCATCGACCAATGCCTCATTCTATAGTAGTGGGTTAAGGGATAATGATATGAGTTATGAATAATGACACACAGGAGAATTCCATGATAATAGAGTAGATTAGCTAAGTGAGAGAACAATGGGAGAGTTCAAGGTTCCTATATACTTCTCTATTACTTTAGTTATATGATAATGGAGAGTTCAAGGTTCCTATATACCACTTTGGAACATCAGAACACTAGCCACTGAAAGGGGTGAGAAAGGGGCTAGGAGGCTTGAACGACGGTCCTACAATCACCAACTCAAATGTGGTGGACTATGTCCATCATTAGAGCTATCACCACCTAGGCCTACCAGAACTATCCGTAGGGTTGAGTTCAATCTCAGCTAACCTATAGGCTATACAATATGTCTATCCAATCGATTACTATTCTAATCTTGTACGGTAACTAGAGCACCTGATGCAAGTGATCCCATGCAAAGGTCTAATAACTATACTAAGCATACATATAAAAGGCATAAAAAATAAATACAGAAGATAAATATATTAAAGTGTAAGTCTTATGAAGATAAGATACAAAGATATACTTGACCTCTGAAGAGTTTTCAAGAATCTTAGCATAGCTCGACTCTCTCTAACTCTCAACTAGATCCATTCTACTACCTTAGAAAGTCTATTCCTAATTCTCTTGATGTTGATCAAAAGGAGAAGTTATAATTTCATGGTACATCTCGTCATTCGATTCCCTGAGATATAAAACAGGGTTTCTAGGATGCTCCAGGGAGGGGGCAAGGGTCGGATTATATAGCCCGCTAGAATGAATGTGACCCCTTGGATCAAACCGACTTAAGGGACGACTTAGATGCAACCTAGGTGTCGGTTCAGGAAGTTTCTAGAAGCTAGAGGCAAGGTGACATCGTGGTATCCTAGCCAGCATGGGCCTTTGGCCGACCAGCCCACTATAGTGTCGGTTCAGCCCATCTTCGGTGACAGGCCTTCTTGAATGTTCTAGAGCCTTCTCACGTTGGTTTTGCCATGCATTTGATATCTTTTGATTCTAAACTCTAAATATAGGAAATGATAGGTCCATTTCAATCGTCTCGACGTGCTGTTTGCAATGGTGCACTACACATCATTATTTGAGATACTTTTATTCTATGAAAAAATAGATATCGTACAAGACAAGTGAGAGCACCAAAACTTGTGGAACTATACTTTGTGATTTATTTTATATTTATTTATGCAATAATTGATGGTTATATTTGTTGTTTTATAACTATCAGCAAGTTCCTCCAAGCTTACCCTTTGCTACTCCCTTAGCAAAGCTAAACTTAGCAAAATTTGGATTGAGAAATACTACAATATTTTCATGCCTCAAAAGTACACATATGTTCAATAAAAAATGCTCCTCTCGGATTAGAATAAACTGATCCGATTTTCAAACATACCCATAATACCTTTAACCATGGGGCTTTTTAGCCTTCATTTGGGTCTTGAGCAATTGAAAGATAGAACAATCAAGTCAAGCGGTCTCGAGTCCTTTGTTCCACCATTGTTCTAGAGTTTCTATTGGGTTTCAAAATAAAACTCAAAGATTTCTTTGTATGACGCTATCAAGTCTCTCAATATATATGGTATTTGTGGATCCTCATTATAGCAATAAGGATGTTATGCCTTTTTCTCTACCTACCACTAAGGCTTATGTGGAGTTCATAGGTAGGTAAAAATCTAGAGCCTACTTGCAATGCATATTTTGTAAAATCAAACAATAGATACAAAGAGAGTTAAGTCATAGAATGAAATCAAGATGTGCATGTGTGTGAATGCATGATGGTTATATGTGGTGGCTATCCTAACTTTGCACCTTGAAAACTTATCTCTCTTTTGAAACTTGAAAACATTTTGTGAAAAGAATAGGGGCTATCTTATTCATCTATGTTTATTTTCTCTTTTTATAGGGGTGTATCTAAGTATCCATTATTTTATATATCTTGGACATTTGTCCACTTTTTCTCAACTCTTCTTTTTTTCATGAATAATTTTTGCATAATCCATGCCTCTTTTCTATAACAAAACTTATCAAAAATAGCAACAAGAACTTGGAGCATTTTATTTGGTGGGTGGAAAAAACTAATAAACATGTTTTTGTGTTCACTCCTGTAACACCCTAGGTGTTAAGCATGCACTTGGCACTTATCAAAGCAATGCATGAGCATTCTCATCAAGCATAGAATCATGAGCATGTCATTCATCCCAAAATATGATTTTATGTGCTTTATTACATGTGCTTTAAATATGCTAAAAATATGATGCTTCCTTCTAAAATTATGAAATATTCAAAATAGGTTGATTTATGGGTAAGAAGAATTAAGAATATTTTTGTGCAATTTTTGGAGCTATAGAATTTGAGAAATGGAATTTATACAAAATTCCCAAAATGACTTTATTTAAAAACCTAGAACTAGTTTTAATTTGTAATTCAAATTCTATTGGGAATTTGGTCTTGCTTATTTAAATGAATTTATTCAAATTCTATTGGTAATTCAAATGAATTTATTTAAAAACCTAGAACTAGTTTTTGTTTTGGAACAATGTTGCTTTTGGGAGCAAGAGGTGAAAATGATTTTATATTGGTCCAAATGAATTTAGAAAAAAAATTAAAAAAAAATGGAAAAGGGGGCAGCCTTGAATTGGAACTCACTCATACAATGCCCTGCTTCACAATATAGAGAAACAAAGGCAAGGGGTAAACCCCCCCTACAACTAATTGATACTAAGTTGATGATATATATATTTTTTTTTCGGATTCGTTCTTACTAAGATTTCTAGGCTATGCTTTCCCCGGCAACGGCGCCAGAAATGCTTGTTGGCACTTCTTAACGCAACCACCGGATATCGGTGATGGCGCCAGAAGTGCCTGGTGTGGTAACTATATTAACTATTGGATAATTCCGCAAGCGCACAGAAGGTACCGCTGTAGCACTTCACCCGGGAGTATTCCAAGGTATCGTAATTTATATTTTCCCAAGGGAAAGCAATAGCTAGAAATGCTTGTAAGAAAAGAGATCCTATCTCAACTTAGTTACAACTAGTGCAGAGAGGTGGTAACGAAAGGTGAAGGAAGGGATGATGATGATCCAGAGATAATCAAAAAGGATAACTACAAGATAACTAGAGTAGAGTAGCTAGGTGGGAGGACAACGAGTGAGTACAGGTTCCTAGGATATCTAATTCTACTCTCGTGAACTAATCTTAATCAAATAGCAGAGACACACTAGAATTATACCTTACTAATGGCTGCCAGGGATAGCCGAGCTGGTAAGACGCTTAAAAGGTTTTTCACCTAACCCCTTACCGAAAGCGACTATTGGGCTTATGGACGCCTTATCTTTTAAGAACTAGCTCGTACGTGAGGAGAACCTAATGCCGCCCACGATCTGTCACCTACTAGGGAGTGCGCCCCTACTTTCCGTCCGAGCCAGCGACACCCAAAGGCAAGACCTAGCCTAAGCACCGCGCTTACTCTAACTCTCACTACTCTAGCTGCGATCAAACAACTATAGCACCTTGCTAAAGGCGATGGGAAATAGCCACGAGCTTGTTACAGGATCACAATCTAATATGTAACTACTAAAGGACAAGATAGAACACTACAATACTATTGCAAGAATAATATTGCACAAAGTAATACTTAGAAAAGTAGAAAGAGAATATATTAAGAAAACAAGTCTTACAGGAGAAAAGATACAAGAGCTATACCAGACTCTCCAGAAGACGACTTCGGAGACCCCGAGCTTCGCTCGACTCAACTCTAACTCCCACACTAGACTACTACTACTACTACTCACTTGTATCTAGCTTGGATCACTTGAACCTTGAATTCATCATGCCTTGGAAGGGTGAAATCAGCCTCTATTTATAGGGAGAGGTGGAGTAGGGGCTACTCCACCGCCACGTCATCGATCCGTGTGATCATGCCTCTCCACCCTTGGATCAAACCGACTTCACAACCGCCATTTGATCAACGGCAGGGGCAAACCAACACGTGAGACATGTGGGGAAGGTCGGTGGGAGGTCACCGACCCTGAAACCGCCTTACATGTGGGGTCGGGCGACCCCACTCCTGACCACCTGGGCCCACCAGCAGTGTCCACAATGGTCCCTTATGTCGGTGGAGTAGGTGGCACACCTGGGTCCCACCAAAGAGGGGTCGGGCGACCCCCTCCGTGTGGGCCCAGGGTGTCACCTGTTGTCCCCTCGATCTCCTCTTGATGATTCTGATGTTGGCTTTGTCAAATAATGTCTTGAATTTGTTGTTCCTGCATAAACAAGCTAAGAGTACAAGTGGAACTAGTTATGGATAAAATATGTTCATGTCATGTCATTTCCCCTTGCAACCGAGGCATGTTGACGGTGTTTTGTATGTGGATTTCTATGGTATATCCACCGTCAACAAGATCCCCCAAGCTTAACCTTTGCTCGTCCCGAGCAAACAATCAAACTTAGCCTCGGTGGATCAGGTATTGTTACTATGTTCACATTTCAAGAGTACCATGTGTACAACAAAGTTCTTCTCTTTGCATGAAAATTTTAGCTATGTAAACTTACCCATATTACCTTAGTCCCTTATGGGGCTTATGGCTTTTCCTTTGTCTTAGGTGGTTGAAAGACAGAACAGTTTGACTTGAGCACTAACTTTCTCATTCTTAGCAAGTTTCATATCAGAGGTTTTGTGATATTTTCAAAAGAAAACTTAAATGTTCCTCATATGGTTCTCTCATGTCACTCAAATGGTGTATAATTCCTCACCAAGGCATATGATAGAGTTGCCTTCTCTATTTCATCCTATTTCTAAAAGGCTTATGTGGAGCTTAAGGTAGGGATGAAAGGAGATAGCATACTTACTTTGCATGTGTTGCGAAGTCAAAGCTCGGATCCTTGAAGAGAAGTGTCATACTCCCAGATCAAGATGTGCAAGTGTGATATATGGTGGACTAGGTTGCTCCTTTATTTGCTACACTCTCTCTACTTGTATATTGAGACATGGCTAGCATTTTCTTTTTCTTCGAGCTTTATGTGCTCAATTTTTTTTTTTTTTTGTGGACTTGCACATGTCCATCTTTTTATTTCATTTTGCCTAGGCTTTTGATGTCTCATTTACCAAATAATGCTTAGAGAGAGATATTCTAACATTTAGAGTATGGAGCAACCTATTTAGTGGATGCGAAATACATGTGGTTGCGTACTTCCAGTGTAGAAGCAGCATATATATATGTGGTGTGTACGTGACCTTGATCTTAGGAGCATGAAAAGTCTCTTAACAGGGGTCAACAAGACTTGACGACACTCAACACAAAGCAAATAGCTTATGTGGAAAGGTTGCAATCATGTAAAGTAGATATAGCTGTGGTAGGAATTCATCACCCTTGAGGAACAATTAAGGTTTTGATCATTTTAAGAATAAATCTCTGATAATCATGCATGCTTAGAATAATATTATAGCAGCTCTTGTCTCACTATCTCATGTCCCACAACAACTTAGACTTAGTTCTAGCACTTGCAACCCACAAAGTTTTTAGGTTCATGGCAGTTTAAGTGAGCTAAGTGATCCATACTTGGAGAAATACTAAGTTGTATACTAGGTACTAGAGAAACATTAACAAGCAACTAGTCATCATTTCCATGAGGGATATAGACATACATGAAGCATATATGCTAAAGGGAAATGCTAATTTTTTTTTTTTAGAGCAGGAATGATAAAATGCATGGAAATAAATAGGATAGAATACTTACCTTGGTGGGGGAGAGGATCTCCCCCAAGCTTGTCCTTCCTCACTGGGGTGGATACGATGGATATGGTGGATATGGTGGAGGATATTGCTGTGGAGGATATTGTTGTGGAGGATATTGTGCAGGAGGAGGTGGATATGCATGTGGTGGTTGAGGAATGTATGGTGGTACGGGCAGGTGATATGATGTGTAGGCTTGGCACCAGTTTCTATTGCTGCTCTCCTCAAAATTTTGGATCTGCTGTTGGGTTTCCACAGTGGCAGTGTGAATGGCTTCATGGTTAGTACGCAATGTAGCCATACCTGATCTAAGTAGCTCCATGTCATGACGGTGACTGCGGTTTCCAATCTCCTGCGAAGAAGAAAGAGACAACCGGGCACTACGTCTCCTCCCCGTCCCGGAGGTGTGCATGGCATTGGAAGTGCCCTCATTATCTGAATCATCTTGCTGTTCAGCTCGTGACTGTCCACGTGTGAATGGCCCTGCAAAACTTCTACGTCCTCCAACTCCAGGAACATTAGGCATTAACGGGTGGCCCCCGTATAATTTTAACTCTGGTTGTGGCAAAATGAGTCTTGCATTTGATTTACGCAATATAAATTCAATTGTGTCATTGGGGCCACGCGTAATTACTTTTGCTTGAATGAAATGATATTTTCCTAACACAGTTCTAGGAGTGGGTATGTACTGGATGGTGTCATCAAGGATCAAAATGTAATCACACAATTTTGTAATTATAGAGGTGAACTCAATTGGGTCATTCTTCCGTGCTATAGTGATCCAATGATGTACCATGGCTTTTACCGGTGCAATATGAATTCTATTCACCATGGCATATAGAATTCTATTATCAATTTCCCGCACAATCCGAATGTCATCTCTAGGGAATAGAGTGATGCCTATCCATTTGTGCATGAACCGTAGTGTGGGATGGCAAATATGGCTAGTACGTGGGTAAGTCTTTCCAATTAGATTCTCCCCAGTTATTTCATGCCAAAATTCTTGTCTATTAAAACCCCTTGTGGCAACTTCTACGTTGGTTTTAAAATTCATAAAGCCTAAACATGCAGCTAGATGGTCCCATGTGAAATCATAATCTTGGTTTCTTAGGCGAAAGTAAATGGTTGTTTCGGTTACCCTTACGGTGCTCAAAAATTCTAGAGTGAGAATCTTGCTACCTAGGTGTTCCGAAAAGTCCCAAAATTCACCCCATCCTATTGCAGCAAAGACATCAAAGAATTCCTCATACATACCTGTGTCTTTGAGGAATTTAGGGTCAATTACCTTGGTATGCTTGAATTCACGGTGGCGTAGATGGTTAAGCTTCTCCACTTCTTCTATGGTGAGCAAAAGTCCGGTCTCTATATCTTGCATCCGTAGAGGTGCTGCTTCTTCATTAGGTGGTGTTTGCTGTGGCATGGCCTCATGCTCTTGCTCCTCATGAGTCTCAGAGGGAAGTCCCTGATGAGAGGAGTACTCTTCTACCGAACTCATGGTGCCATGGGAGCGCCTTGATGAGCTTCCGCTAAACGCTCCACGCACTTTCTTCCCTATGTTCTTGAGTGGATTCTTCATGCTAGATCAAGAAAATAACGAACACCACTTCCACCAGAGAGGTTAGTTTAGATTTTAACTCTTCTTACAGGGCTGATTACCTCTCTTGATTTCTCGACGGGTGAACACTTGAGCAATAGGGAAAGTGAAAGGAAGAGTGTTGATGATTTTCTTGAGTTGCTAGTAGAGGAAAGTGGTTGTGAGTGAATGAGTGAGTGGATGGAAGAGAGGACAAGTGCAGAGGTCACTTTGTCAGGGTCGGCCGACCCCTCTTTTTCCACGAAACCACAAATGGCCAACACCTTGTGTCAAGGAAAGATGGATGGGAAAGAAAGAAATAAGAAATGCTGCAGGGAGGGGGTCAGGCGACCCCATCCCCACCTCCTCTTTGCGCTAGCTGTTCACCAGATTGATGATGAATGTGTGCCATGGCTGGTTCCCCATCTCCACTCACTCTCTCCTTTCTTTTGGATGTTTTCTCAAAGAATCTCTTCTTGGAATGTGGTGAAAGAGAAAGGAGGGAACAAGACAAGACTAGATGGGTGGATGTTTGCTCATGAGATGCTTCACGGGATGAGCTTCTCAAAATGTTGATTTACTTAAGGCTTTAAGCAAGTATCTTTCCCATACTTAGCAAGAGTGATTTGTCTAGGGGTTGCTTAAGTGACTTTAGAAAGAAGAAGATGGTTTTTGTTAAGTTAGCAGTGTCTCCTAATTTCACTTACGTTTTAGTGGAAGCAGGGGATGAGAACTAGAAACTCTAGCTCCTAGGGTGAGTGTTGATGTTTATGAGTCTTTATTTCTATACTCACTCTCCCTACATTACTTGTGCTGCCATACACCAGAGGAGGGGAGGAAGTGGGGCCAACCATGGGGTCGGCCGACCCCTCCTCTCACTCTTGAGTAATGCTGGACACACTACACTAGTAACAGAACAAGCACATGCAAGAAAAATAGATGAAAGAGTTAGAGAATTCTCATGCACGGTTCAATTCGTTGATCAAGTGGGATTACATGAGTTGACATGGTAATGTTTTGGTGTTTTCTTGAATGGAGCATAGCATGTCATGACAGGAAGTGGCAAAGGACACGAGATGATAGGTGGGGGCCACCAAAGTGGGGTCGGGCGACCCCCCTTTGGGCCCCACCTGGTGTCCACCTTGCTCAGTGAGTTTTTATTTTTACTTTACTTGTCTTAACTCAAGTTGATAGAAGGGTTGGAAAAGATGAAGGAAGTTTAATAAGTAACTTAAAGTTAAAGGTCAGTGGGCTTACCTTGATGGAAGAGCTGTTACCTCAGGTCCTTAGAACAGGACCTCCTCCTTGAGTTGATACAGAAATTTTCTTCGGAGGTGTCATCGGTTATATTACCTTCTTCTTCCATATTTTCTTGCTCTTTGCTCTTGGCGTTGGATTGGTCTTTTTCTTTGGCCTAGTTATGAATGTGACGGTTGCCACATCCACTGCCAAGATTAGTGAGCATTGCACTACCTTTGGTTTGAAGTTGAACTTCTCCTGGGCCCCATTGATTGTAAATTGAATTTCTCCGGCTCCAACGTCAATATGTGCATTAGCAGTGCTGAGAAATGGTCTTCCCAGGATAAGTGGAGTCTTTTCATCCACCTCCATCTCGAGTACCACGAAATCCACAGGGACCAGGAACTCGCGTATCTTTACGGGGATATTCTCAGCTACCCCCGCAGGATGGCGAATTGACTGATCCGCTAACTGCAAATGTATTGATGTAGGGGACAAAACAGCATGGGTTAGTTTATCAAATATTACCTTTGGCATGACACTGACACTTGCTCCCAAGTCGCACAGTGCATGCTCGAAGTGATGTGTCCCAATGGAGCAGTCGATGGTAGGACATCCAGGGTCCTTCTTCTTTTCTGGTAGTTGGTTTAGTATCGCCGCGCTGCATTCTTCTGTTAGCTTAATCACCTCAGTTGTAGGCAACGGGCGTTTGTTGTTGAGGATGTCTCTCAAATACTTGGCATAGGTTGGAACCTGCATTGCATCAAGTAGTGGAATATTGACATATAATTGCCGAATTACCTCAACAAACATCCCGAATTGTTCATCGGTGGTTGGTTTCCTTGTTCTTGGAAATGGCAGCAGAATGTTGGTGTCGTAGAACTCGTGCGGAGCTGTCTTTCCATAGAACTTGGTGTTTTCCTGCTTAGATGGTGCTTCTTTCTTGTCTTCCTCAACTTCCTTATCTTTTCTTGCAGTCTTTTTTTCATGTCAGGATATGGTGGATCACGAGTGGTCTTACCCCCTCTCGTGGTCACATTAAAGATATTGCAAGAATTTACAGAAGAAGGAACAGTAGCAGCAATTTGTGCTATTTGAGACTCTAAAATTTTATTAAAGTTTAATTGGTCCTTAACAGAAGAAACAAGGGAATCCATTTTAGCAGTTAATGATTCAAGAGTCTTGTCATTAGCTAACAATCTTTTGTTCATGCTTTCATTGATTTTAGCTTGATTAATGACAAGTTCTTTAAGTGAAAGCCAGTTAGAGTTACTAGAGTTACCTTGGCCCTGGAAGCGCGAAGTTGGTCGTCCATTGTTGAAGGATTGCACAGCTTCATGGCTTGCATTTTGCACCCTGCTCCGTTGGTTCGCACGTGCAGTGGCGTATTGTTGGATGGCCTCTCGATCTTTCTTTACCTTGGCTCGTTCATCCAACTTCTTCAACAAGAACTCCATCTTGTGAGATATTTTATTTACCTCTTCAATGGTTTTCGTGCTTCTCTTCTTGAGTTGAGGGCGTTCTTCTCTCCATGTTTGATTTGTCACTATGTTCTCAATGAGAGTTTTAGCTTGAGTGACATTGAGGGAGGTAAACGCTCCTCTTGCGGCGGCATCAAGGTGGCTACGAGCTACTGGAGTCAGCCCATGGTAGAAACCTTGAATCAGGAGCCACTCTTTAATTCCATGATGTGGACACTCTTGAATGTACTCCTGCAGACGTTCCCATGCTTCGGGAATAGTCTCGTCTGCCTTCTGTTGGAAGCTTGAAATCTTTGCCCTCAGAGCAGATGTCTTGCCCATTGGGAAGAATTTCTTGAGAAATGCATTGGCACATCTTCTCCAGGTGTTGACATCATCGGGTTGAGCGTAAAACCATTGCTTTGCCTTCCCAAGCAATGAGAATGGGAATAGGCGAAGGCGGATGGCGTCGGCCGTTACCCCTCTGATGGCAATAGTGCTACACACTTCCAAAAAGTGTTGGAGATGTGCATTTGCATCTTCATGTGGCTTCCCACTAAATGTACTTGCTTGCACCATAGTGATAAATGATGGCTTAATCTCAAAGTCGACATCTTCGACCTCCACCCTCGGTCCAATGGTAACATGGGCAACTGATGGAGATGAGAAGTCGGAGATTGATGAGGAAGCCATTGACTGGTAGAGTGTCGGTGCTAAGCCTCCTTCCTTGAGTGAATTCAAGTATGAGCTGGATCTCCGATAAGTTACTAGACGGTGTCTAGGACTCTGTCGGGATGTCTCAGGATTTTCTAATGTGGCCTTGAATTGGAACTCACTCATACAATGCCCTGCTTCACAATATAGAGAAACAAAGGCAAGGGGTAAACCCCCCCTACAACTAATTGATACTAAGTTGATGATATATATTTTTTTTTTCGGATTCGTTCTTACTAAGATTTCTAGGCTATGCTTTCCCCGGCAACGGCGCCAGAAATGCTTGTTGGCACTTCTTAACGCAACCACCGGATATCGGTGATGGCGCCAGAAGTGCCTGGTGTGGTAACTCTATTAACTATTGGATAATTCCGCAAGCGCACAGAAGGTACCGCTGTAGCACTTCACCCGGGAGTATTCCAAGGTATCGTAATTTATATTTTCCCAAGGGAAAGCAATAACTAGAAATGCTTGTAAGAAAAGAGATCCTATCTCAACTTAGTTACAACTAGTGCAGAGAGGTGGTAACGAAAGGTGAAAGAAGGGATGATGATGATCCAGAGATACTCAAAAAGGATAACTACAAGATAACTAGAGTAGAGTAGCTAGGTGGGAGGACAACGAGTGAGTACAGGTTCCTAGGATATCTAATTCTACTCTCGTGAACTAATCTTAATCAAATAGCAGAGACACACTAGATTGATACCTTACTAATGGCTGCCAGGGATAGCCGAGCTGGTAAGACGCTTAAAAGGTTTTTCACCTAACCCCTTACCGAAAGCGACTATTGGGCTTATGGACGCCTTATCTTTTAAGAACTAGCTCGTACGTGAGGAGAACCTAATGCCGCCCACGATCTGTCACCTACTAGGGAGTGCGCCCCTACTTTCCGTCCGAGCCAGCGACACCCAAAGGCAAGACCTAGCCTAAGCACCGCGCTTACGCTAACTCTCACTACTCTAGCTGCGATCAAACAACTATAGCACCTTGCTAAAGGCGATGGGAAACAGCCACGAGCTTGTTACAGGATCACAATCTAATATGTAACTACTAAAGGACAAGATAGAACACTACAATACTATTGCAAGAATAATATTGCACAAAGTAATACTTAGAAAAGTAGAAAGAGAATATATTAAGAAAACAAGTCTTACAGGAGAAAAGATACAAGAGCTATACCAGACTCTCCAGAAGACGACTTCGGAGACCCCGAGCTTCGCTCGACTCAACTCTAACTCCCACACTAGACTACTACTACTACTACTCACTTGTATCTAGCTTGGATCACTTGAACCTTGAATTCATCATGCCTTGGAAGGGTGAAATCAGCCTCTATTTATAGGGAGAGGTGGAGTAGGGGCTACTCCACCGCCACGTCATCGATCCGTGTGATCATGGCTCTCCACCCTTGGATCAAACCGACTTCACAACCGCCATTTGATCAACGGCAGGGGCAAACCAACACGTGAGACATGTGGGGAAGGTCGGTGGGAGGTCACCGACCCTGAAACCGCCTTACATGTGGGGTCGGGCGACCCCACTCCTGACCACCTGGGCCCACCAGCAGTGTCCACAATGGTCCCTTATGTCGGTGGAGTAGGTGGCACACCTGGGTCCCACCAAAGAGGGGTTGGGCGACCCCCTCCCTGTGGGCCCAGGGTGTCACCTGTTGTCCCCTCGATCTCCTCTTGATGATTCTGATGTTGGCTTTGTCAAATAATGTCTTGAATTTGTTGTTCCTGCATAAACAAGCTAAGAGTACAAGTGGAACTAGTTATGGATAAAATATGTTCATGTCATGTCATTTCCCCTTGCAACCGAGGCATGTTGACGGTGTTTTGTATGTGGATTTCTATGGTATATCCACCGTCAACAGCGACCGCTAAACTTATTACGATCTTAGCTGTGAACGATGTGTGGTTTGAAATCCTTCGAGATTTCACGGACTACCAGGATTATATGGGCTTAAGCATGATGGTTTGACTATGCAAATGGTCACTATTAGGCTTAATCTCTTATAATTTGGTCGGTTCTGTTACAACTCCTAGAGTAGGAGTATAACATATTTGGATGTAATGGCATGTTTCTGCGTACTCCTAGTGTTGGAGCACCATATATATGTGGTGTATACATGTTCTTGATTTTGAGAGCATGACAAACCCCTCACAATGCATCAACAAAGCTTGACTAAACTCAAAGCAAGCAAGCAGCAAATATGCGAAAGTTTTCCTAGCCAAAATAACTTGTATGGCTCTATAGGAACTCATCATGTATCATCTTTATGTTTTTCAAAACAAATCTCTAGATCATTGTGTCACTTGGAACAAGATAAATAGCACCTCAGACCTTCTCATATCATATCCACCAATTACTACACTTTGATCAAGCATATCCTATCCATGAGTTCCAAGTTTAGAGTAAATCCTTATATCAAAACAATCTTATCCAAAACTTAGGAGAATTCAGGGCAAAAACTAGGTACTTGATAGGAATTACAATAGAGGAACTATTGATTATTTTCATTTTGAGAGATTTTCTTCATATTCCTTATTTAATTATTTATCTCCTAAAATCAAATTAAATCAAACTAGACGCACCTTTTATTTTGTTTTTGGTTTTACTAGATCACACATCATAAGTATTAATGCGAAGTTTTTTTCATTCATCATCATTTTTTATATAAAAAACAAACTAAGAATAACAGAGGGTGAAGGAATATTTACCCAAATATATAGGGGATGCTATCCCCCCAAGCTAGTTGTCGGCATTGTCAAAGAGGTTGCCTTGAATGGCAGCTATCCTCTCATTAGTGATTCTGATCCTATTGACGATTCAGAATTTCCACTTGTAGAGGAGTCTTGACTCCCCCACACTTTCCTTGAAGTGTGTTCTAGTCATCAAGACAAGTTTGAGATCATGTGCATGGTCTCTATTGGTGGGAAAACATCACCATAACCAAAAACTCTATTTATTCCTCCTAAACCCTAGGCATATGGAACCATGATAAGATTGATATTCTATGCATTTTTTATTTGTAATTTCGGCGGCAAGATTAGAAGGATGAGCATGAATGTAGCAAATGAATACATTTATCAAAAAGAGTGGTGTTGCTCAACCAATGGAATGAGTGTCTATCTTTATATAATCAATTAGTTCATGACTCTGACTATCATCTAGCAAGGGTAAGATATGCAACATTTCAACTCAAGATAGTGGTGCTATGAACAAACTTAAGGAACAAGACATATTGAGTTAATTAAGTTAGCTCAAACAAACATGTAACTCAAAAATGTTTTTATCTTCATTTATGTGCATACCAAGATCAAGAAAAATAATTGTGACCACTTACCTTGAGATATTATCTTTATCCTTAGGGCATGAAGACACCACGTGATGAAGGGTGGATGATTTTTAGTGGTCATTTCCTCCCTTGCATATTGAGTTGTTCATGAGCATCTTGTCTCCTTTGTTTCGTCATTGAAGTAGTGGTTTGGGAAGTTCATGCCAAACCACAAACATGTACAACATTGGTTCTTTTCTACAAATTGTTAATACACATACCCAAGGGAATACAACAATTTTGCACTATGGGATGTTGCCCATAATTTGTTCGGTTTTTGTAACACCGTAGGTGTTAAGCATGCACTTAGTCTCATAACTCATTCATAAGCATTCTCATCAAGCATGGGCATGAGCATGGCATCATATGAGCATGATAGCATTTGAGTGTGATTTTATGTGCTTAATTAAAATATATTTAATTATGCTAAATTAATATGCTTGCTTCAAAAATACTTGCGATAACCAAAGTAGGTTGAATTATGTTTTAGAAGAATTAATAACAATTTTGTGAAATTTTTGGAGCTCTAGAATTTGGGAAATGGATTTTATACAAAATTCCCCAAAATGAATTTATTTAAAACTAGAGCTAGTTTTAAATTGTACTTCAAATTCTATTTGGAATTTGGGGTTACACTTTAAAGCAAAGTTATAGAGAAATTTATTTTGAACAACTTTTGTTTTTCGGACAAAGTCTGAAAAAGCTTTTAAATGAGTCAAAATATGATTAGAAAACAATTGAGAAAACAAAATTAAAAAAGGGAAAGAGGGTTGTTCACTGGCGGGTCGGCGCCAACCAACCGGCCCAGCCAGCAAAGCCGGCCCGGGCTCCCGCGCCCGCGCCATCCCCCTTCTCTCACTCGCCGCAATAGCCACGCCGCGCGCGCCCGACTGCGTCAGGGCCACGGTGCCGCGTGGACGGCATGCGCGCCCGACCGGCGCCACGAACCCTGCCCTCGCCCGCCATCAACCCCACCGCACTCGCCCTCTTCCCGCTTCCCAGCACTCTCCTCTCCACTTGCTCTCACCCTCTCCTCCGCCAGAACGGCAGTGGAGCTCCCGAGCCTCCTCCGCCCTGTTCTGAGCACACCACCACTTCTCAGCGTCTCCTTCCTCCGTCCTGAGCTCCGCATCCGCCTCGCTGTGCTTGGACGTGACCTTCCTGCTCAGGTGAGCCTTCCTAGAGCGCTCAATCGCTCGTCGGTGTGCATGAGACCTCGCCGGAGCTCTTCGCGGCGCCGGCGCTCCCGTTTCCTCCCCTTCTGACCTCTTCTTGTCGTGCTATCGCGTGCATTTTGTTCGCCGTAGCTTCCTGAGTCATGCACTCGCTCCCTCGCGCTCTACCGGCGTGTGGTGGCCGGCACCACCGCAACAGTGCTGCCGATCCGCCATTGCTGGTGGCCAGCTCACTACGCTCTTCCTTTGGTCAAACTAGTAGGTGGGATCAAGTCGCACGGTTGAGCTGAACACGCCGATGCCCTTGGTTTCGGCAGAGAGGCCTTGCCGGCGACGAGCCTTCGACGGGGATCCTTCCCCCTCTCGGTGGTCCGGCCAGCGGGCCTGGCTATCAGGCAAGCCCCGTTTGTCAGTGACCGTGGGTGCACTGCACTGTGTGCACCTAGTCGGGTTCAACAGTTTTTGAAATACGATTTTCAGAAAATAATTCCAAAAATTAGTTTAAATCTTGTTTAATTCATAACTTGAGTTCTGTAGCTCCAAAAATGGTGAAATAAATTTTGGCATGTTCTATAAATTGAGATCTACAGATCGGTACCCTGGCATATAATGTTTGTTCATTTTTTCTGTAAAAATATATTTAATCCATGATATTGTTGTTATTTGGAAAATGCACAGTAAATAAAATATGGGTCAAAAAAATATGATCCTTGTTTTACTAGCTTTGTATGGATGTATATTTGCTGGAAAAAATGTGTAGCACAACATTTGCTGTGTAAACTAATTTATGTTGATTTAAATGCTTGCATGGCAGTGGTTTATGATTTTTAATAAATTATTGAATCATGCAATTAGTCTGGAAATTTTTGTGAACATTTCTTATGTTAATAAGTAATTTATAAAAATATGAAATCTGTTGTTTGACACTTTGTCACTAGTAGGGTATTTTCACTTAATTATATTAATAAACTTGTGATTTTTGTATGGGCCAAGTTACCTGCCCAAATGCTATGAAAATTTAGTGATAGACTTTATAAATAACCAGTGTCATACTGTAATTTTTGTAGAATTTACTGAAGCACATAAGTATATGCTACTGTGGTGGGCTTGATAAGAAATAAATAAATAAACCCTTGTTATGCATGAAATGGATAAAATGAAATGTGTTTGGTGTATCTTTGACGCACTACAGTAGCTTGCTGGTATAGTAATAGCTTGTAGAAGAGAATGCAATAGATGCTTTACTTTGGTTACATGTTCTTGGATGATGTTGACTACCTAGTAGAAATAATTTCTTATTTCATCCGTCGAAACTCTTCTCCACTGGAGACGAGATCTGCACATACTCATTTAGCACCATGTCATGACCATCCTACCTTAACTTGCATAGCATTGCACCTCTGGCATCTTGCACTTCCACTTATGCGCACATATGGATCATACAGGCTCGCGGGAGAATGAGGTCGAACCCAAGGAGCAGGAGGAGACACCGGAGCAGGAACTTATGGGAGGACGAGAGCCAAAAGGAGAGCTGCAGGAGTGCCCGGACCACAGGCCTAGCACCTTCGAGAGAGGCAAGCCCTGAAGCATTCAATGTCTCCCTAATTCTCACTAACTTACTTTGTTATATCTTGTTATTTTACTATGCTGCATTAATTGATAGGAGTTGTTTGATATCGTTGATGCATATTTACTCCTTGAACTTACCACTTGTTTATCTACCTTGTCCTAAGTAGATAGGCTCGAAGTCTATGCTTAGCTTGCTTAGAACGGTAGAAGTTGGGTGATTCCCTATCACCTACGAGATATAGGTGGATACCTAAATGTCTAGTTGTTGATGCTATGGTGAGAAGTAACCAAGCATGGGAAGGAAACTGAGACCGGGAGGGTCTTTTGGTGGTGTTGACCGTACTACCCCTACCCATGTCGATTAAGGACCGATCGTTGACGGCCCTCTTGTCATGTTGAACACATGCCTCACACTTAGCTGGAAGGATAAGTCGTTCCGACCACAAAGCCTAAACACTATCTGGGCCGCGAGTCGAGCCGCCATGCGTTGTATTGGTGATGGTTGAGGGGAACGACGAGGGTGCAGCGTGCAACCTTGGTATGCCTTGGATACCTCGGTCGCTAGAACAGTCCTCGGGTACTGGCGGTGCCTACCGAACCCGTGAATTGGTCCTGGATAGTGTAATACGGTGATCTGTAGCTCACTTCATTAGTGAGCGTGGTTTGTGTGGGGAATAACACGCCAGCTAGTCAGAAATCAATTCGAATCGTCGGCGCTCCTGGATAGTGAGCACTTGACAGGAGCCCTGTCCTCGTAGTAAGGACTATGAAACACTTTTGTTGTGGTAAATAATGATTTGTGTATGCTATGATATGGTACTATCATAATGAATTGACTGTTTGCAATAGTATAGGTGCTAACCTAGATTGTCGGTAATAATACCTAACTTGAGATAAATAAAAGCAAAAGGGGTTTTAGGATATATTCCTAGATGGTTATAGCTTTTACGCAAAAAAAGGGTCCAGCTATCCCACTATATAGCCTTCATGATCCTTGAAGAGTCTTTTATTTTTGGTTTATGACAGGTAAGTCTAGCTGAGTACATTCTCGTACTTAGGGTTCCATTCCCATGTTGTTTTGTAGATGGGCAGATGTACTATGGGTATTGTATTCACTGCTTGTACCCAGCAATGGGTGATGTCTAGACCAAGGGCAATGGTCACTCTACCTTCTCTTTTGTTGTTGTGGGAATGATCAGACTATGGCACTGTATCAGACTAAAGTGTGTGTAATTTTGAAACTGAAATGCTTCCGCTACTTGTGAAGCTAGTTTGTTATAACTATATTTGAACTCCGATGTAATTCCTGAATGTTGCAAATTGGATGTACTTGTGGATGGCGACCGCTGAACTTATTATGATCTTGGGTGTATGAGCAAAATGTGGTTTGAAATTCTTTGAGATTTCACGGACCACCGGGATTATATGGGCATAAGCTTAAAGTTTTGACTATGCAAATGGTCGCTATTGCGCTTAATCTCTTATAATTTGGACGGTTCTGTTACAGCTGGTATCAGAGCAAGGTTTAGCGGATTATTGTTTATTAGTACGTTCTAAAGCAAACTTAAATGGGTTAGTAAAAGCTAATTACCTATTATTGCACTACTAAATTTTGACCGTATTGCATCAAGTCCACATGCCTCAAGAACAAATTTGATGCAGCAGGTGGCCGCTGCTGCATCAACATATAAAATCTGATGCAATAGGTGTTCGTTATTGCATCCAAAAATAGTTGGATGCGATAGTAAGTCATGTCGATGCAATAGGTATGATCTATCGCATCATTTCAAACAAGGGATGCAATAGGTAGAAATTATTGCATCGGACGCAATTGGATACGTTAGCATGTTTTTTGGATGCAATATATCCGTGGTATTGCACCTCTTTAGAATAAAGGTGCCATTAGGAAGTACTATTGCATTGGATTTGTGTTTGATGTAAGGTCACCTAGGGAGTAGGTAAAATAACACATTGACAAGGTAATAATAAAAGAATTGTTAATTCTAGAAAAGAAACTGGTAGGGGAATCTTATGCATTGCGAGTATGTGATAATAAGTTAAATTGAGATCAAAATAAAATATTACGTGAAATTGTTAACTATTAAAAAAACAAAAAAAACTGCAAAGGGCAAGGACTTGAACTAGTGCCTATTTGGTTGAGGAGCTCATGGCCTAACCGCTAGGCTAGTTGTACGTTAATGGATGAATATGTATTTTCATTGCTTTATACTATTATGCAACCGTGCTTTGACTAAATTCTTTTACCTAATACTAATCTCCTTCCCGTGTACATATCACCTCAGGAGACCTAGACACACCCGTCCGTGGATATAGTCGTGATCAGAGCTCTCGTGAAACCTACCGCTGACATCCCCAGTCACGATCGATGTAAGTGGCTTGTTTGATCTTTTGTCGTGCTACCGCAACTCCCATCTTCCCTCGCTGTGCATCGGCACCGCGTGGTCGCAAGCAGAACCAGCGAAGCCCAGTCTCCGTTCTTGGCCTGGGTTCCTACCGAGTGAAGGAGGTAAGATATTGCCCCTAAATCCTATGATTATTGTGTTTGTCTATGCTTCGGAATCCCATGAATGTTGTCCCTAAATCTATGTTCTTGGCCTCAGTTCTTTAGGACCTGTTATTCTAACTCCGCTCCAGATCACTAGATTCATAGGACCTGCCTGCCAACGAGGTGACGAACAGCGACACTTGATATCTGAAGGACGACGGACAATGACAGAAGGCACACGCACACATTAAGTATTTTTTTTATCCATCCATGTTCAACACGCCGCTGGTCGCCATGTCCATGAAATTCTTCTTTTTCTGTCCTGGTTCAGCATCATGTATGAAAGACACGCCTTTTTTTTGTGTATGCATATGCTAGTACGTCCAATGCTACTGTCATAAATTTTTAATTCATGTATTTTTGTGTTTATATTAGATGTTTGCCATTAGTAGCTTGTTGTTAGACCTATATCATTGGTGTTCTTGCTGCGTATTGAAATAAAGTGACATCCTAATTTTTAATTTCCGTGAACAAATTAATTGGTAGAAGTAGGATGTTACAATCAGTCACATTGCTATTTAATTTGCGTATGTTTTGAATCCGTAGCTCGTTCTTATTTATCTTCGTGTGTGCTTGTCAGGTTTTTGAATTGATGTCACACCATGGCAGTAGTTGGATGGGGCTAGATAGGGCATCTACAGAATGGCAATAGGGATTATCGGAGTATCTTGATAGCATCTTTGCAGGTAGCTCTAAAGGTGGAACGGCACCATGTCAATGATCAGCATGTCGTTCCATGTCATTTAGAAAGCATTCGGATGTCCAGAAGCATCAGCTTCGGAAAGGTTTTGATGAAAGCTTCATCCGAGAGCAGGAAAGTATACGTGAAGATTCAGATATTGATATGGATGATGGAGTTGATGATAGGGTTGCTACCCAGGATTTGATACATTCATTGATCAGGGGTACTATCCGTGGAGAAATCGATGATGAACAGCCAAATGAGATGGCAACGAGGTTCTTTAAATTGCTACAAGAGGCTAGGAAGGAGTTGTTTCGAGGCTGCACGGAAGCTACTGTTGGCATTTCTTAGCGTCATTACTAAAAATAGACCATAGATCCATCCTTGGCAATGACACCAGAAATGTCGGGTGTTGGCATACCGTAACTACCGCTACATCAGAGAGATAACCCAAGGCAACTCGAGGGTGCCGGCCTTAGCAGTGCAGTCTAGTAACAATAATTAGGAATGCCGGATTGGCCTTCCTAACTATCCTTACTTGCGATATGCAAAGCTGTGGCACTATGCTTGAAAGTGCACAAGGATTACAATCTTAAGTAACGGTACTTAGGTACGCCAATCGATAGTTCATGAATGAAGAAGTAATATAATTCTAAGCGGACAGAACTATCATTGTACCATTTCAACCCGTGAGTATTCAATGGTGTCGAATTTATAATTCTCGTAGGAAGGCAAAGGGATCAAACATGGTGTAAACATGATTGCTCATTGAATGCTTGGTAGACATAGAGTAAACAAGAATAAACATGATATTCAAGATAGTGGACACACATTGGATCAACCTCAAGGATAAAATATAAAAAAATAATAAATAAAGAATAAAGAAATAAATCTATTTGAGCAGGCATGGGTCACATATAACTATGCATAGAACTATTAGCGGATCATATAATTAGCAATAAATAGAGTTAGAACTAAGCCTAAGATGAGGGGAGATACCTGCAGCTGGATACCTAGCCGATAGAGACTTTACAGAACTCCTATTGGAATACCTGATTGTGGGGGAATGCAAAGGATGACAGAGCTGTCACTACCCTTCCACCTACCCCTCTACCTGAAAGATACCCGCACATCCACTGATTCCCGCATACCTAAACACCATGTTCACGTAACTGGAAACAACTCCTAAGCCCCACGGGCCCCACCCCTTCGGAGTGACAGGCTAGGCTAAGAGCAACCGTCACAGCACAGTGAACCATCATCCCATTCCTAATTTTAATCCTAATCATACTAATATGATGAACAATGAAGAACAATGATGAACATATCAAGAACATAGCACAAGAACTAAGAACTAGTTCATATACTATGAACATGATAAGAACACAACCATACTCTAGTTCATATGCATAATCATATAAAGATGAATAGAACTTGCTCATGGAAGAAGATTGAATATTACTCATACCAATAAGATCCTTTCTTCTAAGAGACAAGCTCTCCTTGCTAGTAGATATGCAAACACAAAGGACTAATACCTGATTCAACGTTAAGGCATGCCAGCCGATTTGACCTTGCAATCGACAAAGGTGATAACTTGAACACTTTGGTCCCAACAACAGCGATGCGCCCGGATGTCACGGCCAAGAGGTATTCACGCGGAACTCGAGAACTCGTCAAGATTAACTCGATGAATCCCTAAGAACTCGTAAGTAAAAAAAATATGCGAGTTGACGAAGTCGTCAAAAAATTAGATGTTGAATAGATGTAAAAACTTGTGTTTGATTGATTGTGTATCTCTTACATCGCTACGGGGTCTTATATTTATACCCTGCCCAAAAGGGTTACAATCAGACACGACTAGGACTCGAATTCCAAATTAAACAGAATCCGTATTGAAAACAAACTCTAACAACTATGGAAAACATTAACTTATCCACCACAACTGATCGGCACACCATCATCATGCGATTGACGATTCCTGCGCCTCCTTTTGTACCCATCGGCAAATCGTCTTCCGTAGCCATCGGTGTTGACGGTCCTTAAGTACTAAATTTAATCATCAACTAAATATGGAAAAGGATCAATATGCACCAAACATCTAAAATTAGGGTTTTATCTGACAGAATTCCACGAGCTTTGGTTTTTATCTATTTCTGCAGGGGGTTATCAGAAAATATGGAGAGAAGGCCCACATGTCATGTTTACAACGAGATAATTACGTGCCGCGCAATTTTCCTTAATCTATAAGAGTCCAGAAGCCACAGGAACGAACGGGAGACCGGACGGGCTCGGGGGCAGGGCGCCCGCCCTCCCCCCTTGGGCGCCCGCCCTGGTCTCGAGGCCAATCAGAACCAAACTCTTGGATCGTGCTCCACCGACCTAAAGGATCAAGGAAAACCGT
The DNA here is from genome assembly GCF_000003195.3 of Sorghum bicolor. NCBI lineage: Eukaryota > Viridiplantae > Streptophyta > Magnoliopsida > Poales > Poaceae > Sorghum > Sorghum bicolor. The sequence goes on along the minus strand of NC_012874.2, from coordinate 40,727,381 downwards.
GCGATCAATGTCGGTTTGATCCGACGGCCCAAATTCACTTGAAAGGACTATATAATCAAGGCCTCTCCACCCTAGGGGGAGGGAGGAGAAATCATTATCAGAGGTAGCCATCAAAGTTAGCGTTTAGAACTTCTCTCCCACAGAGAATTAGAATTAGCTACTCCCTAATCCTTCAAGTTTAGAGGATTGACTAGATAGGAATTAGAGAAGTAGAGCACTACGCTCTGGATTCGGATCTTCATTAATAAAGATTGGTATTATTTCATATCTTTCTCTAATACTTTGTTCTAATTGCATTATGTCTCAATTTATTATGCTCTTAGTTTGCTCTAGTTCTATATTTGATAGAGTTATGATTGATAATGAGTTTATGTATAAGTTTGCAAAGCGCTTAGCTCTTGACGCGCGGGAGTTAAGTGGTAGATCACATGTGGGCGTGGTGCTTAGATGTTATTTACCTACAAATGTATCCTATTGGCCGAGTCGTGTGGTAGTTCGCGATAGTGACAGCTTCATTGATTCTTATATAGTCCACCCTCCGTTGATAGGATTGGCAGAATTAGTTTTGCGGAGTAAGTCTTGCGATGCTCTGATTTAGTAGTTCGCGATAGTGACAGCTTCGTTGATTCTTATATAGTCCACCCTCCGTTGATAGGACCGGCAGAATTTATTTTGCGGAGTAAGTCTTGCGATGCTCTGATTTACTTTAGCAATGTTCCTTATACATGAATGAAGAGTCTTTTATACTATACATAATCTTGTAGATAGCTAGAGTAGATTGTGACTTAGTAGATGGTAGATAACTTAGAATGCATTCTCTAGCTAATCAGATGTCACCTTACAAATATGAGGAGTAGTCTATTTCTAATCGTTGTGTTATTCACCCATGGACTTATAATTCATTATCATTATCTTTATGGTTTATCCCCTGCCAAAGTAAGTGACTGTGTGACGAGTTCCTCATTAGTAATCATGTTCTTACAAGTTTATCTCTAGTCTATGCCTTGATAGGTTTATCCTTATCTTCATTTAATCCTTTTTCTCCCGAGGAAAATTATAAATAACGATACCTGGAATACTTACCTAGTGAAATGCTACAATGAGGTGTTTTATCTGTGCGCTTGCGGATAGAATAGATTATTTTCTAGAGAGCCTCCGTATTTATAAATACATTTGTACACTCTGGCACCATGCTGGGGATGACAACCTAGTATTCTAGTGGTGTTAGCTAGTGTCAACAAGTATTTATGGCGCCGTTGCCGGGGACCAAAAGGGTAACACATAGGAACGGTAAGGAAAGTCAGGAAGTCAGTCAAGGTTATTCATATAAAATAATAGACTAGACTATAGAGAAATAATTGCATAAAAACAGCTACTGTGTGAGAAATCATAACAAGGCACCGCTGCTTTGTCTGGTTCACCCTATTGTTTTTCTATGTTTATATTTTTTATACAGGGTATATCAGGATTGACTTTGGTACATTCAACTCTTCATCATCAGAACCAAAGCAATCAAGAAAGAAAGAAGAAGCTAGCTACCAATATCTGAAGCTATGGCACAAAAGACCTTGCAAGAATTCTCTGCTCCAAGTGTTGAGAACATTCCAACTGGTCCAAGATTTGCAGTAGAAGAAGGAGCACCCGAGTTCGAGCTCAAGTCAAGCCTCATAAATTTGGTACAAGCTACACAATTCAGTGGAAAGGCACATGAAGATGCTAGTGCACAATTGTAGAATTTCTTAGAGATTGGAAGCACAATCCACATCAACGGAGTTGACAAAGACGTCATACTGCTTCGCCTTTTTCCATGCTCAATAGAAGGAAAAGCGAGGAAGTGGTTCTACACTCATCAAGATAATATCAACAACTGGACGAACTTGTCAGATGCCTTTCTATCAAAGTTTTTCCCTATAGGCAAAACAACTGCCTTAAGAGGAAATATTGTCAGTTTCCTACAGCAGAAGACAGAAACCATTTCAGAAGTATCAGAGTGTTTTCAAGGATACATATCAGATTGTCCTCACCATGGAATGGCCACATGGTTACTTATGCAGACCTTCTACCATGGATTAACCCAGAGGGCTCGTGAGTGCCTAGATGCATCTACTAAAGGATCATTCTTGGAGCTTACAATCGGAAAAGCAGAGATACTTTTGGATAAGATAGCAGAAAACCAAAGCTGGTTCCAAGATGAAGCGCAACAATGTCATCAAACTAAAGAAATACTAGAAGAAGTAAAAGCATTATCAACCAAGATGGAAAATTTGCTCTGTTGGATTGACCAGAGGGCCAAGTTCAAAGAAGATCAAAGGGCTATTGAGACAGCACACAAATATCAAACCACTTCGAGTCAACCCAATAGCAAAGGTATGAATTTAGGTAATACTTTCAAGCAACTTTCAATAAAAGAGATAATTGCTCAACACACCAAAACTAATGATGAAGTTAAACGAAGACAAGATACAAATGAATCATCTCTAAAATATATACACAATAAAATGGATTTTCTATTAACTGCCTTTGATGAGCAAAACACTCTTAATAAAAGGGTAGAGCTTAAATTAATAAAGCTAGCTGCTGCACTGCCTGTCGCTACTAAGATTGAGCAGGTAAAGAACATAACTACTAGAGGAGGCAAAGCCACCAGGGATCCCCCATACCCAAAAGAGAAACAAAGAACATCAGCACCAGTGCAACCAGCAGTGATAGAAGAAGAAAGCCCAGTTGAAGCAGAAGATCTGCTACAACCACCAAGAACTGGAGAAATGAGGAAAGATTTTTACGACACCAACTATTTGCCATTTCCCAAAAGAAACAGAGGACTCCAGTTAGATGAGCAGTTTGGTAAGTTTGTAGAGGTCATTCAGAAATTATATGTCCATACCTCTGCTTGATGACATACAGGTACCTACATATGCAAAGTACATCAGAGATATTCTTAACAAGAAGAGACCACTGCCCACCACTGAGGTTATCAAGCTGACAGAAGAATATAGTGCGGCCATCCTCAATAAACCACCAAGAAAGAAGAGGGATCCAGGATGCCCCACTATTGATTGCTTGATCGGAAACCAACACTTCAACAATGCACTTTGTGATCTCGGAGCAAGTGTCAGTGTGATGCCAGCATCAGTCTACGAGAAGCTTGAGCATACGGCCCTAGAACCAACATCAATGTGCCTGCAACTAGCGGATCAATCAGTTCGACACCCGTTGGGCATCGCTAAAAACATTCCAGTCATGTTAAGAGATTTCCTTGTGCCAGTAGACTTCGTGGTACTGGACATGAGTCCTGACTCAAAAGTATCCATCATCCTTGGAAGGCCATTTCTGAGCACTGCCAATGCTCACATTGATGTCGGGAAGGGAGAAATCAAGTTCAACATAAATGGAAAAGAAGAACACTTCACATTCAAGCCCAGACCAGAGAGACTCTACAGTGAAGGAAGAACCACTGGAGACACCATCTCTAGAGGAAGGTAATTCAGAAGATTAAAAGATTTGGAGGTCCAGCTTGGGGGACCTAAAAATCCCAAACCCTCATCGGGAGGATGTTCAAGAAGGTGAAGAACGCAGGGAAGGCCCTCAAGAATATAGGTACAAGGAGTTCTTCCCGACACTCCTCGCACCCATCAGAGATGAGCGTCGACCCGACGCCCACACAAGCTCCGTCATCATCATCTGATCAGCAAGTCAAGATCCTCCTCAAGATAGGAGACCTTGGACTGAAGACCCGAAGGGAAAAGGAAGTTTACCAGCAGCTAAAGAATAAAGATTTCATTCACACCCCTACTCTTGATCCAATCTTGCTACAAGAAACAGGTATGGATACTGAATTTTCGGACCTCGGCGGCGCCATTGGTTTCTGCGTTTCTGTACACCAAAAGCAAAACCGAGCACATGGGAGAGGAGAGGAGGAAAAGGTGAGCTCACCAAGGGGTTCAGCTCGGCCAGGGAGCAAGCCGAGAGCTTGGTACGTGCTGTAGAAGAAGCTCGGCCTTGGCAAGATCCCAAACGAAAAAACCTAGGCGGCTAGGGCATGGTTTCGCGTTCTAGATGCAAAAATAGGACGCGGTGTTGACCTAGGGCTTTATAGGGGTTGGATTACACCTCTTCGCAAGGGATTCCGGGAAGAGCGTGATTCGGTAGTTTCCTATTTGAGTCCTGCGCGGACACGAGAGGAAGAAAGGAAGAAGAGGGAGGAGTCTGACGTGCGGGTCCAGGCGGCCAGTGAGAGAGGAGAGGGAGGGAGGGCGCTGCTGGGCCGAGCGCAAGAGGGAAACAAAGCTAGGCCGGGGGAGAGAAAAGGAATGGGCCGAGGGGGAAGAAGCTAGGCCTTCGGGCCAGAAAACAGATGGGTAACTTTTTTTTTCTCTTTTCTTTCAAGCCATTTTCAAATCCAATTAAAATATGTTTGAAATATTTTTGACCTTTGGTCAAATCACTCATCACAATAAAAATGAATTTTCCAGCATGAATGCTCAACCATATTTCTAATCCTATGATAAATTTTAATTTACTGAAAAAATATTATTTCTCTATATTCCATGAACACAAAAATGCAAAATTAAATCATTTCACCTATTTCAAAAATTATAAATTTTAGGGTGTTACATAAAGGGTTTGCCTCAGCCCGTGGCGCTGGCCGATGCTAAAAGGGTTCCTGCCCCGACAGCACCTATCAGTAGCTATTGGGCAGGACCCTTTAGCACCAGCTTGTGTTACAAACCAATGCTAAAGGGGCCTTTAGCCTCGGACCGCAAAAATGCCGAGGTTTTTGGCGATTTTGGGCATCGACCAATGCCTCATTCTATAGTAGTGGGTTAAGGGATAATGATATGAGTTATGAATAATGACACACAGGAGAATTCCATGATAATAGAGTAGATTAGCTAAGTGAGAGAACAATGGGAGAGTTCAAGGTTCCTATATACTTCTCTATTACTTTAGATAATGGAGAGTTCAAGGTTCCTATATACCACTTTGGAACATCAGAACACTAGCCACTGAAAGGGGTGAGAAAGGGGCTAGGAGGCTCGAACGACGGTCCTACAATCACCAACTCAAATGTGGTGGACTATGTCCATCATTAGAGCTATCACCACCTAGGCCTACCAGAACTATCCGTAGGGTTGAGTTCAATCTCAGCTAACCTATAGGCTATACAATATATCTATCCAATCGATTACTATTCTAATCTTGTACGGTAACTAGAGCACCTGATGCAAGTGATCCCATGCAAAGGTCTAATAACTATACTAAGCATACATATAAAAGGCATAAAAAATAAATACAAAAGATAAATATATTAAAGTGTAAGTCTTATGAAGATAAGATACAAAGATATACTTGACCTCTGAAGAGTTTTCAAGAATCTTAGCGTAGCTCGACTCTCTCTAACTCTCAACTAGATCCATTCTACTACCTTAGAAAGTCTATTCCTAATTCTCTTGATGTTGATCAAAAGGAGAAGTTATAATTTCATGGTACATCTCGTCATTCGATTCCCTGAGATATAAAACAGGGTTTCTAGGATGCTCCAGGGAGGGGGCAAGGGTCGGATTATATAGCCCGCTAGAATGAATGTGACCCCTTGGATCAAACCGACTTAAGGGACGACTTAGATGCAACCTAGGTGTCGGTTCAGGAAGTTTCTAGAAGCTAGAGGCAAGGTGACATCGTGGTATCCTAGCCAGCATGGGCCTTTGGCCGACCAGCCCACTGTAGTGTCGGTTCAGGCCCATCTTCGGTGACAGGCCTTCTTGAATGTTCTAGAGCCTTCTCACGTTGGTTTTGCCATGCATTTGATATCTTTTGATTCTAAACTCCAAATATAGGAAATGATAGGTCCATTTCAATCGTCTCGACGTGCTGTTTGCAATGGTGCACTACGCATCATTATTTGAGATACTTTTATTCTATGAAAAAATAGATATCCTACAAGACAAGTGAGAGCACCAAAACTTGTGGAACTATACTTTGTGATTTATTTTATATTTATTTATGCAATAATTGATGGTTATATTTGTTGTTTTATAACTATCAGCAAGTTCCTCCAAGCTTACCCTTTGCTACTCCCTTAGCAAAGCTAAACTTAGCAAAATTTGGATTGAGAAATACTACAATATTTTCATGCCTCAAAAGTACACATATGTTCAATAAAAAATGCTCCTCTCGGATTAGAATAAACTGATCCGATTTTCAAACATACCCATAATACCTTTAACCATGGGGCTTTTTAGCCTTCATTTGGGTCTTGAGCAATTGAAAGATAGAACAATCAAGTCAAGCGGTCTCGAGTCCTTTGTTCCAAAATTGTTCTAGAGTTTCTATTGGGTTTCAAAATAAAACTCAAAGATTTCTTTGTATGACGCTATCAAGTCTCTCAATATATATGGTATTTGTGGATCCTCATTATAGCAATAAGGATGTTATGCCTTTTTCTCTACCTACCACTAAGGCTTATGTGGAGTTCATAGGTAGGTAAAAATCTAGAGCCTACTTGCAATGCATATTTTGTAAAATCAAACAATAGATACAAAGAGAGTTAAGTCATAGAATGAAATCAAGATGTGCATGTGTGTGAATGCATGATGGTTATATGTGGTGGCTATCCTAACTTTGCACCTTGAAAACTTATCTCTCTTTTGAAACTTGAAAACATTTTGTGAAAAGAATAGGGGCTATCTTATTCATCTATGTTTATTTTCTCTTTTTATAGGGGTGTATCTAAGTATCCATTATTTTATATATCTTGGACATTTGTCCACTTTTTCTCAACTCTTCTTTTTTTCATGAATAATTTTTGCATAATCCATGCCTCTTTTCTATAACAAAACTTATCAAAAATAGCAACAAGAACTTGGAGCATTTTATTTGGTGGGTGGAAAAAACTAATAAACATGTTTTTGTGTTCACTCCTGTAACACCCTAGGTGTTAAGCATGCACTTGGCACTTATCAAAGCAATGCATGAGCATTCTCATCAAGCATAGAATCATGAGCATGTCATTCATCCCAAAATATGATTTTATGTGCTTTATTACATGTGCTTTAAATATGCTAAAAATATGATGCTTGCTTCTAAAATTATGAAATATTCAAAATAGGTTGATTTATGGGTAAGAAGAATTAAGAATATTTTTGTGCAATTTTTGGAGCTATAGAATTTGAGAAATGGAATTTATACAAAATTCCCAAAATGACTTTATTTAAAAACCTAGAACTAGTTTTAATTTGTAATTCAAATTCTATTGGGAATTTGGTCTTGCTTATTTAAATGAATTTATTCAAATTCTATTGGTAATTCAAATGAATTTATTTAAAAACCTAGAACTAGTTTTTGTTTTGGAACAATGTTGCTTTTGGGAGCAAGAGGTGAAAATGATTTTATATTGGTCCAAATGAATTTAGAAAAGAAATTAAAAAAAATGGAAAAGGGGGCAGGCGCTGCCGGGCCAACCCCGCCCCCCTTTCGGCCCAGCGAGCGGCCCGGCCTGCTTCCCCCTCCCCCTCTCTCCCGCGCGCGCGGCGCCCGCCCTGTCCCAGCCAGCGTCGGCCACGTGGCGGCCGTACGCCGGCGAGGAGCGCGCCGCGGCCGGCCACCTACAACCCCCCTGGTCGGGACGTCGGCTCGGGCTCCCAGGCCATTCCATCCATCCTGTCGCCCGCGCCCCTCTCCCTCCTCCCTCCGCTCGCGCAGCGCGGCCGTAGCAACTCCGCCGCAGCGCCATCGCCGGAGCAGCTCCGCTGCTCACCGCCGGCCACTCCAGTGCCCTAACCTCGACGCCGAAACCACCAGAGCGCTCGCCGTAGTCGCGGTAAGCTCATGCGAATGTTCTACCGAGGTGAGAGCCCGTCGAGCGCCGTGAATCGCTCGCCGGAGTTACCCCGAGCTCGCCGGAGTGCTCCGCTGCGACGGATCTTGCCGTTTCCTACCTCTTTTTCGCTGGTTCTTGGTTGCGCTAGGTCGGTAGGGTGGTGAGGAAGCTCGGAGAGTCGTTTGCGCATGCTCTACTGCGCCGGAGCAGCCTGGCCACGGCGAGCAGCGCCGCCGTGCCGCCATGCATGCTCGTCGGAGGTGCTCCGACCATCCTCCGGTCAATCCGAGGGTACCGCTGGGTGTGCCTCGCTGCGGGGAGCACGATGGTGCTCACCCCGTGGCCCGGGACCTCACCGCCGGCGAGATCTGCTCGTCGGAGGTGCACTCCCTCTCGGTCTCGCTGACCAGTGGGGTTAGAGGCCCACTATCAGTCGCAGGGGACTGTGTTGGGTGTGGATCCGGATGTGTTTAGCCTTTTGCGTCGGTTTTCTTAAATAAATGTTTTCCAGAAATTGATTCAAAACTTGTAAAATTCATATCTTGAGTTCTACAGCTCCAAATTTGATGAAATAAATTTTGGTGTGCTCTATATTTTCAAATCTACAGCTTGATGTAATTGCATGTCATATTTGAGTAACTTTTCTGTATGAATATATTTAATCTATGTTTTTGCTAAACTTGGAAAATGCATAGTAATTAAAATATGGTTCGGAAAAATGTGAAACCTGATTTGTTGGCTCTGCATGTATGTTAACTCACTGGGAAAATATTGCTATACATTATTTGGTGTATAAATGAATTTATGGTAATTTAAATTCTTGCATGGCAGTGGTTGATGAATTTTACTAATTAATTGGATCATGCAATCAGTCTGTAAATTTTTGTGGATGTTTCTTAGGATATTAGACAAATTGTAAAAATATGAAATCTGCTGTTTGACACTTATACCACAGTAGAGTAATTGTACTTGTCCTTATTAATTAATCTTGTGATTTTTGTAGCTCAAAATAAGTATTCAAAAGTTATGAAAAAAATTTACAGTAGACTTTATGCTTGACTGGTAGTCTCCTGTAATTTTTGTCGGATTTATTGATGAACAGAACTGCATGCAAATTTTGATGGGCCTAGAAATGAATAAATAATTTATGATTGTTGTATATAGGTTGAATAGAATAAGAATGGGTTTGGTGTATCATTGAAGCAACTTGTGGGTTGCTGGTTACACTTGAAAAATAATTGTAGAAGAGAATGCAATAGATGTTTAATTCAATTACCTACTCTTGAATGATGTTGACTACCTTGTAGAGAGCATGACCAGATAAATCGCCTATGCATCATGTCATGATCCTTTGGTACCTTCTCATACAAGCATCCACTCGGGCATCTCGCACTCCACTCATGAGCACACATGCATCATACAGGCTCGCAGGAGAACGAGGTGGGACCCGAAGAGCCAGAGGAGATTCAGAAGCAGGAACCTCCGGAAGCACAGGAGTCCGGAGAGGAACTACAGGAGTGTCCAGATCACCGACCCAGCACGTTTGAGAAAGGCAAGCCCCGGAGCATTCTAAGTCTCCCTATTCTCGCTAACTTACAGGATATACTATGCTTGTTCTACTATATTGCACTTAAGTGATAGGAGTTGGTTGATACTGTTGATGCATTGGTACTCCTTGATATCACCCCTCGTTTATCTACCTTGTCCTATGTAGATAGGCGCGGAGTCTATGCTTAGCTTGCTTAGTCCGATAGAAGTCGGGTGATTTCCTGTCACCTGCGAGATATAGGTGGATACCTGCCTGTTTGAGCAGTGGTTGCTTTGGGGAAAGGAATAACCAAGTGCGGAATGGAATTGGAGACCGGGCAGGGTCTTATGGTGGGTTGACCATAGTGCCCCTGTCTGTGTCGATTAAGGACCGATCGTTGACGGCCCTCTTGTCATGTTGAACGCATGCCCCACATTTAGCTGGAAGGATAAGTCGTTCCGACCGCGAAGCCTGAGCACTATCCGGGCCGGGAATCGGCCCGATGTACGCGCTGTATTGGTGATGGTTGAGGAGAACGACGAGGGCGCCGCGCGCAACCTTGGTATACCTTGGATACCTCGGTTGCCGGAACGGTCCTCGGATACGGGCGGTGCCTGTCGAACCCGCGAATTGGTCCTGGATAGTGCAATACGGTGATCTGTAGCTCACTTGATCAGTGAGTGTGGTTTGTGTGGGGAATAAACTCGCCAGCTGGTTAGAAATCGATTCGAATCGCCATCGCTCCTGGATAGTGAGCACTTGACATGAGCCCTATCCTCGTAGTAAGGACTATGGAACACTTGGGTATAATGATGAATGGTTTTAAGAAATGCTATGATAAGGTACTATCATAACACTATACTTGCTTGTGATAGTGCAGGTGCAAACCTAGATATTAGGTAATGATACTTTCAACTTGAGCACATTAAAAGAAGAAAGATGTATGTAGTTATGATAATAGAATCCTGCGGTTTTGCAAAATGATCGTCAGCTACCCCACTATATAGCCTTCATGATCCTTGAAGAGTCTTTATTTTTAAGTTTATGACGGGTAAGTCTAGCTGAGTACCTTCTCGTACTCAGGGTTCTACTCCCATGTTGTTTTGCAGATGGTCAAATGTACTATGGTTATTGCATCCTCTGTCTGTACCCAGCCATGGGTGATGACTAGACCAAGGGCGATGGTCACTCCGTCTTCTCTTTTGCTTTTGTGGGGATGACCGAATTATGGCACTGTATCAAACTAAGTGTGTGTGTGGTACTTTCGAACTATGAAGCTTCCGCTACTTGAAGAACTTAGTTTGTAATAACCTTAAGCACTCCGATGTATTTTGTGAATGTTGTAATCTGGATGTATTTGTGGATGGCGACCGCTAAACTTATTACGATCTTGGCTGTGAACGATGTGTGGTTTGAAATCCTTCAAGATTTCACGGACTACCAGGATTATATGGGCTTAAGCATGATGGTTTGACTATGCAAATGGTCACTATTAGGCTTAATCTCTTATAATTTGGTCGGTTCTGTTACAACTCCTAGAGTAGGAGTATAACATATTTGGATGTAATGGCATGTTTCTGCGTACTCCTAGTGTTGGAGCACCATATATATGTGGTGTATACATGTTCTTGATTTTGAAAGCATGACAAAACCCTCACAATGCATCAACAAAGCTTGACTAAACTCAAAGCAAGCAAGCAGCAAATATGCGAAAGTTTTCCTAGCCAAAATAACTTGTATGGCTCTATAGGAACTCATCATTTATCATCTTTATGTTTTTCAAAACAAATCTCTAGATCATTGTGTCACTTGGAACAAGATAAATAGCACCTCAGACCTTCTCATATCATATCCACCAATTACTACACTTTGATCAAGCATATCCTATCCATGAGTTCCAAGTTTAGAGTAAATCCTTATATCAAAACAATCTTATCCAAAACTTAGGAGAATTCAGGGCAAAAACTAGGTACTTGATAGGAATTACAATAGAGGAACTATTGATTATTTTCATTTTGAGAGATTTTCTTCATATTCCTTATTTAATTATTTATCTCCTAAAATCAAATTAAATCAAACTAGACGCACCTTTTATTTTGTTTTTGGTTTTACTAGATCACACATCATAAGTATTAATGCGAAGTTTTTTTCATTCATCATCATTTTTTATATAAAAAACAAACTAAGAATAACAGAGGGTGAAGGAATATTTACCCAAATATATAGGGGATGCTATCCCCCCAAGCTAGTTGTCGGCATTGTCAAAGAGGTTGCCTTGAATGGCAGCTATCCTCTCATTAGTGATTCTGATCCTATTGTCGATTCAGAATTTCCACTTGTAGAGGAGTCTTGACTCCCCCACACTTTCCTTGAAGTGTGTTCTAGTCATCAAGACAAGTTTGAGATCATGTGCATGGTCTCTATTGGTGGGAAAACATCACCATAACCAAAAACTCTATTTATTCCTCCTAAACCCTAGGCATATGGAACCATGATAAGATTGATATTCTATGCATTTTTTATTTATAATTTCGGCGGCAAGATTAGAAGGATGAGCATGAATGTAGCAACTGAATACATTTATCAAAAAGAGTGGTGTTGCTCAACCAATGGAATGAGTGTCTATCTTTATATAATCAATTAGTTCATGACTCTGACTATCATCTAGCAAGGGTAAGATATGCAACATTTCAACTCAAGATAGTGGTGCTATGAACAAACTTAAGGAACAAGACATATTGAGTTAATTAAGTTAGCTCAAACAAACATGTAACTGAAAAATGTTTTTATCTTCATTTATGTGCATACCAAGATCAAGAAAAATAATTGTGACCACTTACCTTGAGATATTATCTTTATCCTTAGGGCATGAAGACACCACGTGATGAAGGGTGGATGATTTTTAGTGGTCATTTCCTCCCTTGCATATTGAGTTGTTCATGAGCATCTTGTCTCCTTTGTTTCGTCATTGAAGTAGTGGTTTGGGAAGTTCATGCCAAACCACAAACATGTACAACATTGGTTCTTTTCTACAAATTGTTAATACACATACCCAAGGGAATACAACAATTTTGCACTATGGGATGTTGCCCATAATTTGTTCGGTTTTTGTAACACCGTAGGTGTTAAGCATGCACTTAGTCTCATAACTCATTCATAAGCATTCTCATCAAGCATGGGCATGAGCATGGCATCATATGAGCATGATAGCATTTGAGTGTGATTTTATGTGCTTAATTAAAATATATTTAATTATGCTAAATTAATATGCTTGCTTAAAAAATACTTGCGATAACCAAAGTAGGTTGAATTATGTTTTAGAAGAATTAATAACAATTTTGTGAAATTTTTGGAGCTCTAGAATTTGGGAAATGGATTTTATACAAAATTCCCCAAAATGAATTTATTTAAAACTAGAGCTAGTTTTAAATTGTACTTCAAATTCTATTTGGAATTTGGGGTTACACTTTAAAGCAAAATAATAGAGAAATTTATTTTGAACAACTTTTGTTTTTCGGACAAAGTCTGAAAAAGCTTTTAAATGAGTCAAAATATGATTAGAAAACAATTGAGAAAACAAAATTAAAAAAGGGAAAGAGGGTTGTTCACTGGCGGGTCGGCGCCAACCAACCGGCCCGGGCTCCCGCGCCCGCGCCTTCCCCCTTCTCTCACTCGCCGCAATAGCCACGCCGCGCGCGCCCGACTGCGTCAGGGCCACGGTGCCGCGTGGACGGCATGCGCGCCCGACCGGCGCCACGAACCCTGCCCTCGCCCGCCATCACCCCCACCGCACTCGCCCTCTTCCCGCTTCCCAGCACTCTCCTCTCCACTTGCTCTCACCCTCTCCTCCGCCAGAACGGCAGTGGCCGAGAGCTCGTCCGCCATTGGAGCTCCCGAGCCTCCTCCGCCCTGTTCTGAGCACACCACCACTTCTCAGCGTCTCCTTCCTCCGTCCTGAGCTCCGCATCCGCCTCGCTGTGCTTGGACGTGACCTTCCTGCTCAGGTGAGCCTTCCTAGAGTGCTCAATCGCTCGTCGGTGTGCATGAGACCTCGCCGGAGCTCTTCGCGGCGCCGGCGCTCCCGTTTCCTCCCCTTCTGACCTCTTCTTGTCGTGCTATCGCGCGCATTTTGTTCGCCGTAGCTTCCTGAGTCATGCACTCGCTCCCTCGCGCTCTACCGGCGTGTGGTGGCCGGCACCACCGCAACAGTGCTGCCGGTCCGCCATTGCTGGTGGCCAGCTCACTACGCTCTTCCTTTGGTCAAACTAGTAGGTGGGATCAAGTCGCACGGTTGAGCTGAACACGCCGATGCCCTTGGTTTCGGCAGAGAGGCCTTGCCGGCGACGAGCCTTCGACGGGGATCCTTCCCCCTCTCGGTGGTCCGGCCAGCGGGCCTGGCTATCAGGCAAGCCCCGTTTGTCAGTGACCGTGGGTGCACTGCACTGTGTGCACCTAGTCGGGTTCAACAGTTTTTGAAATACGATTTTCAGAAAATAATTCCAAAAATTAGTTTAAATCTTGTTTAATTCATAACTTGAGTTCTGTAGCTCCAAAAATGGTGAAATAAATTTTGGCATGTTCTATAAATTGAGATCTACAGATCGGTACCCTGGCATATAATGTTTGTTCATTTTTTCTGTAAAAATATATTTAATCCATGATATTGTTGTTATTTGGAAAATGCACAGTAAATAAAATATGGGTCAAAAAAATATGATCCTTGTTTTACTAGCTTTGTATGGATGTATATTTGCTGGGAAAAATGTGTAGCACAACATTTGCTGTGTAAACTAATTTATGTTGATTTAAATGCTTGCATGGCAGTGGTTTATGATTTTTAATAAATTATTGAATCATGCAATTAGTCTGGAAATTTTTGTGAACATTTCTTATGTTAATAAGTAATTTATAAAAATATGAAATCTGTTGTTTGACACTTTGTCACTAGTAGGGTATTTTCACTTAATTATATTAATAAACTTGTGATTTTTGTATGGGCCAAGTTACCTGCCCAAATGCTATGAAAATTTAGTCATAGACTTTATAAATAACCAGTGTCATACTGTAATTTTTGTAGAATTTACTGAAGCACATAAGTATATGCTACTGTGGTGGGCTTGATAAGAAATAAATAAATAAACCCTTGTTATGCATGAAATGGATAAAATGAAATGTGTTTGGTGTATCTTTGACGCACTACAGTAGCTTGCTGGTATAGTAATAGCTTGTAGAAGAGAATGCAATAGATGCTTTACTTTGGTTACATGTTCTTGGATGATGTTGACTACCTAGTAGAAATAATTTCTTATTTCATCCGTCGAAACTCTTCACCACTGGAGACGAGATCTGCACATACTCATTTAGCACCATGTCATGACCATCCTACCTTAACTTGCATAGCATTGCACCTCTGGCATCTTGCACTTCCACTTATGCGCACATATGGATCATACAGGCTCGCGGGAGAATGAGGTAGAACCCGAGGAGCAGGAGGAGACACCGGAGCAGGAACTTATGGGAGGACGAGAGCCAAAAGGAGAGCTGCAGGAGTGCCCGGACCACAGGCCTAGCACCTTCGAGAGAGGCAAGCCCTGAAGCATTCAATGTCTCCCTAATTCTCACTAACTTACTTTGTTATATCTTGTTATTTTACTATGCTGCATTAATTGATAGGAGTTGTTTGATATCGTTGATGCATATTTACTCCTTGAACTTACCACCTGTTTATCTACCTTGTCCTAAGTAGATAGGCTCGAAGTCTATGCTTAGCTTGCTTAGAACGGTAGAAGTTGGGTGAATCCCTATCACCTACAAGATATAGGTGGATACCTAAATGTCTAGTTGTTGATGCTATGGTGAGAAGTAACCAAGCGTGGGAAGGAAACTGAGACCAGGAGGGTCTTTTGGTGGTGTTGACCGTACTACCCCTACCCATGTCGATTAAGGACCAATCGTTGACGGCCCTGTTGTCATGTTGAACACATGCCGCACACTTAGCTGGAAGGATAAGTCGTTCCGACCACAAAGCCTAAACACTATCTGGGCCGGGAGTCGAGCCGCCATGCGTTGTATTGGTGATGGTTGAGGGGAACGACGAGGGTGCAGCGTGCAACCTTGGTATGCCTTGGATACCTCGGTCGCTAGAACAGTCCTCGGGTACTGGCGGTGCCTACCGAACCCGTGAATTAGTCCTGGATAGTGTAATACGGTGATCTGTAGCTCACTTCATTAGTGAGCGTGGTTTGTGTGGGGAATAACACGCCAGCTAGTCAGAAATCAATTCGAATCGTCGGCGCTCCTGGATAGCGAGCACTTGACAGGAGCCCTGTCCTCGTAGTAAGGACTATGAAACACTTTTGTTGTGGTAAATAATGATTTGTGTATGCTATGATATGGTACTATCATAATGAATTGACTGTTTGCAATAGTATAGGTGCTAACCTAGATTGTCGGTAATAATACCTAACTTGAGATAAATAAAAGCAAAAGGGGTTTTAGGATATATTCCTAGATGGTTATAGCTTTTACGCAAAAAAAGGGTCCAGCTATCCCACTATATAGCCTTCATGATCCTTGAAGAGTCTTTTATTTTTGGTTTATGACAGGTAAGTCTAGCTGAGTACATTCTCGTACTTAGGGTTCCATTCCCATGTTGTTTTGTAGATGGGCAGATGTACTATGGGTATTGTATTCACTGCTTGTACCCAGCAATGGGTGATGTCTAGACCAAGGGCAATGGTCACTCTACCTTCTCTTTTGTTGTTGTGGGAATGATCAGACTATGGCACTGTATCAGACTAAAGTGTGTGTAATTTTGAAACTGAAATGCTTCCGCTACTTGTGAAGCTAGTTTGTTATAACTATATTTGAACTCCGATGTAATTCCTGAATGTTGCAAATTGGATGTACTTGTGGATGGCGACCGCTGAACTTATTATGATCTTGGGTGTATGAGCAAAATGTGGTTTGAAATTCTTTGAGATTTCACGGACCACCGGGATTATATGGGCATAAGCTTGAAGGTTTGACTATGCAAATGGTCGCTATTGCGCTTAATCTCTTATAATTTGGACGGTTCTGTTACAGCTGGTATCAGAGCAAGGTTTAGCGGATTATTGTTTATTAGTACGTTCTAAAGCAAACTTAAATGGGTTAGTAAAAGCTAATTACCTATTATTGCACTACTAAATTTTGACCGTATTGCATCAAGTCCACATGCCTCAAGAACAAATTTGATGCAGCAGGTGGCCGCTGCTGCATCAACATATAAAATCTGATGCAATAGGTGTTCGTTATTGCATCCAAAAATAGTTGGATGCGATAGTAAATCATGTCGATGCAATAGGTATGATCTATCGCATCATTTCAAACAAGGGATGCAATAGGTAGAAATTATTGCATCGGACGCAATTGGATACGTTAGCATGTTTTTTGGATGCAATATATCCGTGGTATTGCACCTCTTTAGAATAAAGGTGCCATTAGGAAGTACTATTGCATTGGATTTGTGTTTGATGTAAGGTCACCTAGGAACTAGGTAAAATAACACATTGACAAGGTAATAATAAAAGAATTGTTAATTCTAGAAAAGAAACTGGTAGGGGAATCTTATGCATTGCGAGTATGTGATAATAAGTTAAATTGAGATCAAAATAAAATATTACGTGAAATTGTTAACTATTAAAAAAACAAAAAAAACTGCAAAGGGCAAGGACTTGAACTAGTGCCTATTTGGTTGAGGAGCTCATGGCCTAACCGCTAGGCTAGTTGTACGTTAATGGATGAATATGTATTTTCATTGCTTTATACTATTATGCAACCGTGCTTTGACTAAATTCTTTTACCTAATACTAATCTCCTTCCCGTGTACATATCACCTCAGGAGACCTAGACACACCCGTCCGTGGATATAGTCGTGATCAGAGCTCTCATGAAACCTACCGCTGACATCCCCAGTCACGATCGATGTAAGTGGCTTGTTTGATCTTTTGTCGTGCTACCGCAACTCCCATCTTCCCTCGCTGTGCATCGGCACCGCGTGGTCGCAAGCAGAACCAGCGAAGCCCAGTCTCCGTTCTTGGCCTGGGTTCCTACCGAGTGAAGGAGGTAAGATATTGCCCCTAAATCCTATGATTATTGTGTTTGTCTATGCTTCGGAATCCCATGAATGTTGTCCCTAAATCTATGTTCTTGGCCTCAGTTCTTTAGGACCTGTTATTCTAACTCCGCTCCAGATCACTAGATTCATAGGACCTGCCTGCCAACGAGGTGACGAACAGCGACACTTGATATCTGAAGGACGACGGACAATGACAGAAGGCACACGCACACATTAAGTATTTTTTTTATCCATCCATGTTCAACACGCCGCTGGTCGCCATGTCCATGAAATTCTTCTTTTTCTGTCCTGGTTCAGCATCATGTATGAAAGACACGCCTTTTTTTGTGTATGCATATGCTAGTACGTCCAATGCTACTGTCATAAATTTTTAATTCATGTATTTTTGTGTTTATATTAGATGTTTGCCATTAGTAGCTTGTTGTTAGACCTATATCATTGGTGTTCTTGCTGCGTATTGAAATAAAGTGACATCCTAATTTTTAATTTCCGTGACCAAATTAATTGGTAGAAGTAGGATGTTACAATCAGTCACATTGCTATTTAATTTGCGTATGTTTCGAATCCGTAGCTCGTTCTTATTTATCTTCGTGTGTGCTTGTCAGGTTTTTGAATTGATGTCACACCATGGCAGTAGTTGGATGGGGCTCGATAGGGCATCTACAGAATGGCAATAGGGATGATCGGAGTATCTTGATAGCATCTTTGCAGGTAGCTCTAAAGGTGGAACGGCACCATGTCCATGATCAGCATGTCGTTCCATGTCATTTAGAAAGCATTCGGATGTCCAGAAGCATCAGCTTCGGAAAGGTTTTGATGAAAGCTTCATCCGAGAGCAGGAAAGTATACGTGAAGATTCAGATATTGATATGGATGATGGAGTTGATGATAGGGTTGCTACCCAGGATTTGATACATTCATTGATCAGGGGTACTATCCGTGGAGAAATCGATGATGAACAGCCAAATGAGATGGCAACGAGGTTCTTTAAATTGCTACAAGAGGCTAGGAAGGAGTTGTTTCGAGGCTGCACGGAAGCTACTGTTGGCATTTCTTAGCGTCATTACTAAAAATAGACCATAGATCCATCCTTGGCAATGACACCAGAAATGTCGGGTGTTGGCATACCGTAACTACCGCTACATCAGAGAGATAACCCAAGGCAACTCGAGGGTGCCGGCCTTAGCAGTGCAGTCTAGTAACAATAATTAGGAATGCCGGATTGGCCTTCCTAACCATCCTTACTTGCGATATGCAAAGCTGTGGCACTATGCTTGAAAGTGCACAAGGATTACAATCTTAAGTAACGGTACTTAGGTACGCCAATCGATAGTTCATGAATGAAGAAGTAATATAATTCTAAGCGGACAGAACTATCATTGTACCATTTCAACCCGTGAGTATTCAAGGGTGTCGAATTTATAATTCTCGTAGGAAGGCAAAGGGATCAAACATGGTGTAAACATGATTGCTCATTGAATGCTTGGTAGACATAGAGTAAACAAGAATAAACATGATATTCAAGATAGTGGACACACATTGGATCAACCTCAAGGATAAAATATAAAAAAAATAATAAATAAAGAATAAAGAAATAAATCTATTTGAGCAGGCATGGGTCACATATAACTATGCATAGAACTATTAGCGGATCATCTAATTAGCAATAAATAGAGTTAGAACTAAGGCTAAGATGAGGGGAGATACCTGCAGCTGGATACCTAGCCGATAGAGACTTTACAGAACTCCTATTGGAATACCTGATTGTGGGGGAATGCAAAGGATGACAGAGCTGTCACTACCCTTCCACCTACCCCTCTACCTGAAAGATACCCGCACATCCACTGATTCCCGCATACCTAAACACCATGTTCACGTAACTGGAAACAACTCCTAAGCCCCACGGGCCCCACCCCTTCGGAGTGACAGGCTAGGCTAAGAGCAACCGTCACAGCACAGTGAACCATCATCCCATTCCTAATTTTAATCCTAATCATACTAATATGATGAACAATGAAGAACAATGATGAACATATCAAGAACATAGCACAAGAACTAAGAACTAGTTCATATACTATGAACATGATAAGAACACAACCATACTCTAGTTCATATGCATAATCATATAAAGATGAATAGAACTTCCTCATGGAAGAAGATTGAATATTATTCATACCAATAAGATCCTTTCTTCTAAGAGACAAGCTCTCCTTGCTAGCTCTTGCCTTGCTCTACTACTGTTGGTGCAAAAGTAGATATGCAAACACAAAGGGCTAATACCTGATTCAACGTTAAGGCATGCCTGCCGATTTGACCTTGCAATCGACAATGGTGATAACTTGAACACTTTGGTCCCAACAACAGCGATGCGCCCGGATGTCACGGCCAAGAGGTATTCACGCAGAACTTGAGAACTTGTCAAGATTAACTCGATGAACCCCTAAGAACTCGTAAGTAAAAAAAATATGCGAGTTGATGAAGTCGTCAAAAAATTAGATGTTGAATAGATGTAAAAACTTGTGTTTGATTGATTGTGTATCTCTTACATCGCTACGGGGTCTTATATTTATACCCTGCCCAAAAGGGTTACAATCAGACACGACTAGGACTCGAATTCCAAATTAAACAGAATCCGTATTGAAAACAAACTCTAACAACTATGGAAAACATTAACTTATCCACCACAACTGATCGGCACACCATCTTCATGCGATTGACGATTCCTGCGCCTCCTTTTGTACCCATCGGCAAATTGTCTTCCGTAGCCATCGGTGTTGACGGTCCTTAAGTACTAAATTTAATCATCAACTAAATATGGAAAAGGATCAATATGCACCAAACATCTAAAATTAGGGTTTTATCTGATAGAATTCCACGAGCTTTGGTTTTTATCTATTTCTGCAGGGGGTTATCAGAAAATATGGAGAGAAGGCCCACATGTCATGTTTACAACGAGATAATTACGTGCCGCGCAATTTTCCTTAATCTATAAGAGTCCAGAAGCCACGGGAACGAACGGAAGACCGGACTGGCTCGGGGGCAGGGCGCCCGCCCTCCCCCCTTGGGCGCCCGCCCTGGTCTCGAGGCCAATCAGAACCAAACTCTTGGATCGTGCTCCACCGACCTAAAGGATCAAGGAAAACCGTGCGATCAATGTCGGTTTGATCCGACGGCCCAAATTCACTTGAAAGGACTATATAATCAAGGCCTCTCCACCCTAGGGGGAGGGAGGAGAAATCATTATCAGAGGTAGCCATCAAAGTTAGCGTTTAGAACTTCTCTCCCACAGAGAATTAGAATTAGCTACTCACTAATCCTTCAAGTTTAGAGGATTGACTAGATAGGAATTAGAGAAGTAGAGCACTACGCTCTGGATTCGGATCTTCATTAATAAAGATTGGTATTATTTCATATATTTCTCTAATACTTTGTTCTAATTGCATTATGTCTCAATTTATTATGCTCTTAGTTTGCTCTAGTTCTATATTTGATAAAGTTATGATTGATAATGAGTTTATGTATAAGTTTGCAAAGCGCTTAGCTCTTGACGCGCGGGAGTTAAGTGGTAGATCACATGTGGGCGTGGTGCTTAGATGTTATTTACCTACAAATGTATCCTATTGGTCGAGTCATGTGGTAGTTCGCGATAGTGACAGCTTCATTGATTCTTATATAGTCCACCCTCCGTTGATAGGATTGGCAGAATTAGTTTTGCGGAGTAAGTCTTGCGATGCTCTGATTTAGTAGTTCGCGATAGTGACAGCTTCGTTGATTCTTATATAGTCCACCCTCCGTTGATAGGACCGGCAGAATTTATTTTGCGGAGTAAGTCTTGCGATGCTCTGATTTACTTTAGCAATGTTCCTTATACATGAATGAAGAGTCTTTTATACTATACATAATCTTGTAGATAGCTAGAGTAGATTGTGACTTAGTAGATGGTAGATAACTTAGAGTGCATTCTCTAGCTAATCAGATGTCACCTTACAAATATGAGGAGTAGTCTATTTCTAGTCGTTGTGTTATTCACCCATGGACTTATAATTCATTATCATTATCTTTATGGTTTATCCCCTGCCAAAGTAAGTGACTGTGTGACGAGTTCCTCATTAGTAATCATGTTCTTGCAAGAAATAATTGCATAAAAACAGCTACTGTGTGAGAAATCATAACAAGGCACCGCTGCTTTGGCAGGTTCACCCTATTGTTTTTCTACGTTTATATTTTTTATACAGGGTATATCAGGATTGACTTTGGTACATTCAACTCTTCATCATCAGAACCAAAGCAATCAAGAAAGAAAGAAGAAGCTAGCTACCAATATCTGAAGCTATGGCACAAAAGACCTTGCAAGAATTCTCTGCTCCAAGTGTTGAGAACATTCCAACTGGTCCAAGATTTGCAGTAGAAGAAGGAGCACCCGAGTTCGAGCTCAAGTCAAGCCTCATAAATTTGGTACAAGCTACACAATTCAGTGGAAAGGCACATGAAGATGCTAGTGCACAATTGTAGAATTTCTTAGAGATTGGAAGCACAATCCACATCAACGGAGTTGACAAAGACGTCATACTGCTTCGCCTTTTTCCATGCTCAATAGAAGGAAAAGCGAGGAAGTGGTTCTACACTCATCAAGATAATATCAACAACTGGACGAACTTGTCAGATGCCTTTCTATCAAAGTTTTTCCCTATAGGCAAAACAACTGCCTTAAGAGGAAATATTGTCAGTTTCCTACAGCAGAAGACAGAAACCATTTCAGAAGTATCGGAGTGTTTTCAAGGATACATATCAGATTGTCCTCACCATGGAATGGCCACATGGTTACTTATGCAGACCTTCTACCATGGATTAACCCAGAGGGCTCGTGAGTGCCTAGATGCATCTACTAAAGGATCATTCTTGGAGCTTACAATTGGAAAAGTAGAGATACTTTTGGATAAGATAGCAGAAAACCAAAGCTGGTTCCAAGATGAAGCGCAACAATGTCATCAAACTGAAGAAATACTAGAAGAAGTAAAAGCATTATCAACCAAGATGGAAAATTTGCTCTGTTGGATTGACCAGAGGGCCAAGTTCAAAGAAGATCAAAGGGCTATTGAGACAGCACACAAATATCAAACCACTTCGAGTCAACCCAATAGCAAAGGTATGAATTTAGGTAATACTTTCAAGCAACTTTCAATAAAAGAGATAATTGCTCAACACACCAAAACTAATGATGAAGTTAAACGAAGACAAGATACAAATGAATCATCTCTAAAATATATACACAATAAAATGGATTTTCTATTAACTGCCTTTGATGAGCAAAACACTCTTAATAAAAGGGTAGAGCTTAAATTAATAAAGCTAGCTGCTGCACTGCCTGTCGCTACTAAGATTGAGCAGGTAAAGAACATAACTACTAGAGGAGGCAAAGCCACCAGGGATCCCCCATACCCAAAAGAGAAACAAAGAACATCAGCACCAGTGCAACCAGCAGTGATAGAAGAAGAAAGCCCAGTTGAAGCAGAAGATCTGCTACAACCACCAAGAACTGGAGAAATGAGGAAAGATTTTTACGACACCAACTATTTGCCATTTCCCAAAAGAAACAGAGGACTCCAGTTAGATGAGCAGTTTGGTAAGTTTGTAGAGGTCATTCAGAAATTATATGTCCATACCTCTGCTTGATGACATACAGGTACCTACATATGCAAAGTACATCAGAGATATTCTTAACAAGAAGAGACCACTGCCCACCACTGAGGTTATCAAGCTGACAGAAGAATATAGTGCGGCCATCCTCAATAAACCACCAAGAAAGAAGAGGGATCCAGGATGCCCCACTATTGATTGCTCGATCGGAAACCAACACTTCAACAATGCACTTTGTGATCTCGGAGCAAGTGTCAGTGTGATGCCAGCATCAGTCTACGAGAAGCTTGAGCATACGGCCCTAGAACCAACATCAATGTGCCTGCAACTAGCGGATCAATCAGTTCGACACCCGTTGGGCATCGCTAAAAACATTCCAGTCATGTTAAGAGATTTCCTTGTGCCAGTAGACTTCGTGGTACTGGACATGAGTCCTGACTCAAAAGTATCCATCATCCTTGGAAGGCCATTTCTGAGCACTGCCAATGCTCACATTGATGTCGGGAAGGGAGAAATCAAGTTCAACATAAATGGAAAAGAAGAACACTTCACATTCAAGCCCAGACCAGAGAGACTCTACAGTGAAGGAAGAACCACTGGAGGCACCATCTCTAGAGGAAGGTAATTCAGAAGATTAAAAGATTTGGAGGTCCAGCTTGGGGGACCTAAAAATCCCAAACCCTCATCGGGAGGATGTTCAAGAAGGTGAAGAACGCAGGGAAGGCCCTCAAGAATATAGGTACAAGGAGTTCTTCCCGACACTCCTCGCACCCATCAGAGATGAGCGTCGACCCGACGCCCACACAAGCTCCGTCATCATCATCTGATCAGCAAGTCAAGGTCCTCCTCAAGATAGGAGACCTTGGACTGAAGACCCGAAGGGAAAAGGAAGTTTACCAGCAGCTAAAGAATAAAGATTTCATTCACACCCCTACTCTTGATCCAATCTTGCTACAAGAAACAGGTATGGATACTGAATTCGACTTAATTTTCCAGATGTTAGGTTGGACAAATTTTTGGAACATAACTGAGCTGGGTTCTCGTCTTCTCACCCTTTAATTTCTTTGCAGTTTACAATATTATGAGGGGGGAATGGTTTTTCGGATGTTCAAACAGGAGATTATGTTGTCTTGGAGAGAACTGAGCGACCATCTTGGTTTCTCTTCAACATGCATCCTGAACATTGACTCCGACTTACCCAATTTTGAGAGAGACCAGTTCTGGAGAGAGATATCTAGAGATAAATTTAATAGTCAAGCCCGAACTAGTGACATGGAACACCCCACTCTTAGGATGTTCCACAAATGGCTTGGGTACAATCTTTTCCATCGTGATGATATTAAGAAAGTAAGAGTAGGAGATTTATAACTTCTATATGCTGCTATTAATAAAGTACCCACTTCACCTTGTTGATGCAAAACTAATCTGCAAACACAAAGGGCTAATACCCAATTCAAACGTTATGGCGTGCCAGCCGATTTGACCTTACTATCGGCAAAGGTGATAACTCGAATACTTTAGTCCTGACAACAGCGATGCGCCCGGATGTCACGGCAAAGAGGTACTCACGCGGAACTCGAGAACACGCCGAGCTTAAGTCGACGAATTCCTAAGAACTCGTAATAAAAGGAAAAAGTATGACGAAGTCGTCGAAAAGTAGATGCTGGAATATGAGTAAAAACGTGTGTTTGATTGATTTCTTGATTCATTATTACAAGGCCCTAGGGTCTATATTTATACCCTGCTCAAAGAGCTACAACCAGACACGATTAGAATTCGAATTCCAAATTACACAGAATCCGTATACAAAACGATGCAAATAATTAAGGAAATAACAAAACTATCCCTCGTGACAAACCGAAACTCCTCCACATAACGACCGGCAGCTTCCAGACTCCTCCTTTGCATCATCGGCAGATCCTTTGCCATAGTCATCAGCAGACTTTCTTATCTAGCCATCGGCACCATATTACTGCCTGTCACATTCAACTTCTCCCTCATCGGCAACCATCCTCATCGGCAACCCGCTTTGTAAACATCGTACTGCCACCTTATCCTGCCATCCTAGACACGTGCCCAAAAACGGTGTCAACACATGCCCCCCAGTTTCGGAGTATAAAACTATTAATGCTCCGAAATTCTCTGCAGTAATGATGCCTTTTCCCGCAATTAATGCTCCTAATCTGCTAACCGACAACCTCAATCTGAACAACTCTGATCCTATTCCTCCGCAGATTTCTCGAAATCCCCAACTTTCTAAACGGGCATTTTTCTCAGCCGTACATCGGCAACAATACCGTTACAAAGATCCGCCGATGTTCTGACCAGGATATTCGCACAAACGGTTACTTCCCCTCTATCCGCCCATCGGCAATATGACCGTAGTAGAATATTGCCGATGGACCGACCAGGAGATCTCGCACAGTAAAATATCTTCAGATAATGACCGCTTCCTGTCAAATCACCTGCACAATCCCTGGATTACCGTGCGAATAGTTACCATATCCACCTGAGTACCCTCGGATTTCTCGGATGCGGCAAAGAGATAAGTCAGATTTGCCCTTGCCCATTTTGTCCTATAAATAGTTCCTTCTCGGGTACTCCCTCCCCATCACACCATTATACTACCCAACTTTACTTTTCCAGCGGCGGCGCCACCAAAAACTCCCAAGGTCTCTGACAAGTACTCCTCTTCACCAACTCCGGCGCCTTCAAACGCTTCCTTCGCAGCAAGATGGCCGTCGGGTTCGTCGTCCCTGAGGTCAAATCTCCACCCAGTCTTCTGTATTTTTCTTCATATCCCTGTTCACTCGCAATCCATTTTACTGAACATCTTCCTTTTCTTTCCTCTTTGTATTTCCTTTTACGCCCAAAATCACTAGGAATTGTCCAACAAAATTGTCATCCCCACCGATCAACCACACCTTCAATGCCTCGGCCCTCTAGGGGACCCAGATCCAACTGACCTTATCAACGCAGAAACCAACAGGATCCCCTTCAGAGACGAAAATTTTTCCTTAGATCTGTGGAAGGACACCTTCCGCTCTTGGCCCAGCCCAACTGTAGGGTGGAAAGACTGGTTCTTGAGGGTCAGCAACTCTAATGAAGTTCAGTGGGGTGAAAGGAATCTAGCCCAATGCATCAGATTGTCCATTGCCGATATGCATAGAAACGAGTCACTGCTGATAGCTGCATCCTACTTTTGGTCAGACACCCTCAATGCTTTTGCCTTTGGCCACGGCCCTGCTTCTCCTACTCTTGCCGATGTAGCCATGCTTACTGGTCTAGATATATCTTCTGCCGATAGCACCCACTTTTTTGATACTGCCCCTAGTGCCAAAGTGGAGACTCGCGCTATCGGCGGTTGGTCGGGGTACATTCAGAAGTACCGTGGGAAAGGATCTGTCACCATAAAGGAACAAACCACCTTTCTGAACATGTGGCTGGACAAGTTTGTATTCTGTGGTCGATCGGCAGGACCGACTTCTGTCTACCTATCGGCAGCAGAAAGACTGGCTAACGGTGGCCGATTCCCTCTCGGCCGATACTTGCTTGGCGCTGCTTACCACCTTCTCCATCAAGTAGCCCAGAAACTTCTGCTCGGCCAATCCACTGGCAACTTGGGAGGCCCCTGGTGGTTTGTCAACATGTGACTCAATCTGCATCTGCACAAGCGTCTCAACTTCAACCTGTTCACACAGCTTTTCCCAAGAGATATAGCTGAAAACCATGTATTGGGTGAAGAGGAATCGGCAACACGCGCCCCCTTGAACTTTGGCGAAGCTGTCATAGTTCTGCCTGGTTCAGGGGGTAATCCAGATCAGATCGGCCGATTCTTCCAGACTCTGTATGAGGGTTTGACCAGAGACGAACGACCATGGTTGGCTTATGATGACCCAGATAGCATGCTCCCTCTGACCTTCAATCCATTTGATGAAGCTCTCGACAGGGACAATGAGGTGATGATGGCAATTGTGACTCCCAGAATCATTCCAGTGAATTTCTTTGGTAGCACAAAAACCTCCCCTCAAACTTACGAATTTTACAATCCATCGGCATTAGCTCGCCAGCTAGCTTTCGGCCAGTTGCCGATTGCATTTCCTTATGCCGATGTGATAAAACCCAGAGAAACTGTCAACAACCTTCTTGAGTGGACTCGAGCCGCCCAACTACCACCAAACGCCGATATAGATATAGATCTGTCAGAATGGGTCCCGGCTGCTTTTATTACTCAGGCATACAAGTTATGGTGGGCAGAATGGAAAGAGCATATGTTCTGTAGATCGGCACTTTCATTCCGTGGCATGATTGACTCCGAATACGAAGTTCCTGATGACACTGTAAGTAACTCAAACCAACGTTTCATTTTCTCAATATTACCTCCATCGGCAGCTTACCCTTGTATTCCTTTTGCAGGTTGATAATATTCCTCCGTTGGTTAGCAGGAGTGGCAGGCCGATCGACTTGTTTCCATCAGGCCCGATTTCCTCAATCAGCCACAATGCTCCCACCCTAGCTTCCATCGTGCATCGGGGCGTACGCCTCAGGAAAGTCACCACCAGAAGAACCCAGACATCACCAACGGTAGCTGCTCCCACTCTCGCGCGGGCTTTCAAGGCAATTTGTCAAATCTTTTCCTTTATGCTGACTATCTTTATATTGGCTATATTTATGCTTATAAACTCTTGTTCATTATTGCAGCAAACCGGCGCATCGGCGAAAGCCAGGCGTGAGAGTACCGATGCCCCCCAGTCTAGTCAACCCAAGAGAAAGGGCACCACGGGTGCTAAGACTGGAAAAAAGCGCCAGAAGGTAGCAACTCCCCCTCCTCCTCCGGTATCTCCAATTCCGGTGGAGTCTTCTCCTTCTTCTCCAGAAGCCCAGCCACAGCAAGCACCATCTCCCCCACCTATGCAGGAAGCACCACAGATAGAAGAACCCCAACAGGAAGGATCTCAAACAGAAGATACATCAGCTGACACGGGTGAACAAACAACTGGCCCGGTGGGTCCAATTATACCATCTGCAGTTCTCCCGATTCAGACAACCGTTGTCCCTCCTCCAGGTAACATACTTTAACAATATCGCTACCGATGAACTTATTCTTATTTAGTCTCATAACTCCTTTTGTCTTCTTTCAGTTGATATCGTTCCATCGGCAATCTCGGCCGATCAACCTGTAGCTCCATCGGCATCTTTGGCCGATCAGCCTGCAGCCCCGTCAGCACTTCTCAGTCAAAGAGAAGAGATCGCCTTGAAGCAAGTAAGTCACCGTTTACCATTAGCACTATTTGCCGATTCTCTAAGTATGAGCTAATTTTGCTTTCCCTCCCAGGAACAAGATTCTCCCGATAGCCTGTTCTCCTTCGCCATCGATTTCTCTGAAGAAGAAGGTGAAGAAGCAAGCACTTCTCAGACGGTCGGCATCACATCGGCAGAGGTCAGGGTCAGGCTGGAAGAATTGTCAGCTCTCCTTCACCAGGACACAGCGCAATTGGTTGATGATTCCGACCCTACCAAGACCCTGTTCAGAACTCTCAGAGGCCAAATCCCAGCCGATGTTGAAGAAATCCTGTTCCAAGCCGCTCATCTAGAGAGTCGCCAGCTGCAGTACCAAAGAGCTTCTCGGCGGCTTGCCGATAGAGCCGCTCAGACTCAACTCTCTGATGAAATGAGGAAAGAGAAGCTTTTGACCGATGAGAAGCACAAGAACATCGGTATCGTGAGATCTTCTGGAGACGCGCTGAAGCAGAAGATATCCGATCTATCGGCAAGAAAAGAGTCAATGTTGGCGGAGCTCAAGGAAGTAGAGAACGCTCTGTCCCAAGCCCAACAGGAAGAGAGCCAATTGCCAGAGACCATCAGGCTTCTTGAGCGCGAGCGAAATGCTCATGGTCGCAAAGCACTCCAACTGAAGAAGAAGCTGAAGCCGATAGAAGGTTCTGCCGATGATGACATCAAGGAGATAGAAGCAGCCAACCAAATTCGGCTACGCGCTATATCGGCAATCCAGACGCTGCTTAACACATAGAGTTTCCATCGGCATTGTATCTGCGCTTTCCTGCTTCCTCAGCTTTTAGTCTAGCCGATAGGACTGTTATCGGCGCCTAAACTTTTGAAACACCAAGTCCTATCCCCAAGCATTTGGATCCAGCCGATAGGAGTGTTATCGGCACCTAAACTTCTATGCATCGACCCATATACTGGGGTAGTACTTCTTTAAATATTTGCCGTTTAATGCTCTGGAAAATTCAATCCCTTCGAGGGTTTCTAGAATGTAGGCATTACCAGGAGCCGATCGACTTATCCGATAAGGACCCTCCCAATTAGGAGACCACTTTCCAAACTTCGAACTTTTGGTCCCAATTGGTAAAATTAATTTCCATACCAAATCCCCATCGGCAAACTCTTTAGCCTTCACTTTCTTATCATACCATCTAGCAACTCTCTTCTTATTTTCTTCTATACTCATTAAAGCTTTTAACCGATGCCCTGCTAGATCGTCCAATTCATCGGTCATCAAAGTGGCATAACCATCGGAAGTTAATTGATCTTGAAAAGTTAATCGCCTAGATCCAGTCTTAATCTCCCAAGGCAACACTGCATCATGTCCATACACCAATTGATAGGGTGATACTTTGGTCGATCCATGACAAGCCATCCGATAAGACCACAATGCTTCACTCAATAATGTGTGCCACCGCTTAGGATTTTCTTCAACCTTTCGTTTAATAAGCTTGATAATTCCTTTGTTAGATGCTTCGGCCTGCCCATTGGCTTGAGCATAATAAGGAGAAGAATTCAACACTTTAATTCCCATACCGATTGCGAATTCATCGAACTCCCCCGATGTGAACATGGTGCCCTGATCGGTAGTAATCGTTTGGGGAATCCCGAATCGGTAAATAATATGCTCCTTCACAAAATCAATCATATTGGCCGATGTGACTTTCTTCAAAGGAATAGCTTCAACCCACTTAGTGAAATAGTCAGTGGCAACTAGAATGAACTTATGCCCTTTGCTAGATGGTGGATAAATCTGGCCGATCGGATCGATGGCCCATCCCCGGAACGGCCAAGGCTTTATTATAGGATTCATAGCCGATGCGGGTGCTCTCTGGATATTACCAAACTTTTGACAACCTTGATATCCCTTGAAATATTTAAAACAATCTTCAAGTATGGTTGGCCAAAAATATCCATTCCTTCGAATCATCCACTTCATCTTAAAAGCTGACTGATGCGCTCCACACACTCCTTCATGGATTTCCCCCATCAAACTTCTAGCCTCATCATCGCCCAAGCATCGGAGAAGAATTCCGTCGATAGTTCGATAATACAATTCATTTTCAAGGAACACATACTTGGTTGCTTGAAATCGAACCCGTCTTTCAACTTTTTTGGATGGATCTTTTAGATAATCAATAATTTCTTTCCTCCAATCACTGGCACCGACTGCCGATGTCGCATTAATCATTGGCTGATATCCTGAGGCATGCTGAGCTAACCGATTAGCGTCTTCATTATGCAATCGGGGAACATGCTCCAATCGGAAATCCTTGAATTCCTTTAACAGTTGCATACTTCTCTCGAAATAAGTTATGAGAACTTCACTTCGGCATTCATAGCTTCCGGCCAATTGATTTATAACCAACATAGAATCCCCGAATATTTCAACAGCATCAGCAAGAACTTCTCTTAACAACTCCAATCCCTTGATCAGAGCTTGATACTCAGCCTGATTATTTGTTGATGTGGCAACAATCGGCAAGGAAAACTCATACTTCCTCCCCTTAGGGGAAACTAATACAATGCCGATTCCTGCCCCCCGGTCACAGGTAGATCCATCAAAGAAGAGCGTCCAGGGTACAATTTCCAAGGTTTCCACTAGACCGCAATGCTGAGTCACAAAATCGGCCATAATCTGCCCTTTGACTGCCTTAGCCGATTCGTAACGCAAATCGAACTCCGACAGCGCTAAAATCCATTTACCGATCCTACCACTCATAATCGGCATAGATAGCATGTATCGGATCACGTCATCTGGTTTCAGCATCAATCAACCTCCTACTCAAATAATAAATTACCCTTTCTTTCCCTTCGAATTCTTGAACTAAAGCTGAACCGATAACCGATCCATCGGTAGATAAATACAATCTGAAGGGCTTCCCTTGTTGAGGTGGAACTAGAACTGGAGGATTTACTAGATACTTCTTGATTTCATCCAGAGCCAACTGCTGTTCTTCTCCCCAAATAAACTCTTGATCGGCTTTCAATTTAAGAAGAGGACTGAAAGCACGAATCCTACCAGACAAATTCGATATAAATCTCCTGATAAAATTTACTTTGCTGATCAAGGATTGAAGCTCGGTTTTGTTGGTAGGGGCCACTATTTTATTGATGGTATCAATAGATCTTCGACTAATTTCAATACCCCTCTGATGTACCATGAAACCAAGAAACTGTCCAGCTGATACACCAAATGCACACTTGTTGGGATTCATCTTCAATCCATGCTTCCTTGTGCACTCTAACACTTTTTGTAAATCGGCAAGATGCTTTGAGAAATCTCCAGACTTAACCACCACATCATCAATACAAATCTCTACGAGCTTGCCGATGAACTCATGAAATATAAAATTCATAGCCCTTTGATAAGTAGCACCAGCATTCTTCAACCCAAAAGTCATGACTATCCATTCAAATAGCCCAACATGACCAGGACACCTGAATGCGGTTTTTGGAATATCCTCCTCCGTCATGAATGTTTGATTGTAACCTGCATTACCATCCATGAAGCTGATGACCCGATGACCAGCCGCAGCATCAACCAGTAGATCGGCGACAGGCATTGGGTATCCATCCATCGGCGTAGCTTTATTGAGATTCCTGAAATCAATGCACACCCGAAGCTTCCCGTTCTTCTTGTAAACCGGAACAACATTGGAATTCCATTCGGCATACCGACACTGCCGAATAAACTTAGCTTCAATAAGTTTGGTGATTTCGGCCTTAATATCAGGTAGAATGTTAGGATTACATCGGCGGGCTGGTTGCTGATGTGGCCGAAATCCAGACTTGATGGGTAACCGATGTTCAACAATTGATCGGTCTAAACCAGGCATCTCTGTATAATCCCAAGCAAAGCAATCTTTATATTCCTTTAACAAATTAGTCAATTGTCGCTTACTCTCAGGATCTAATTTAGCACTAATAAAAGTAGGCCTAGGCTTATCACCACTACCTATATCTACTTCTACCAAATCATCGGCCGATGTGAATCCCTGGCCTAATTTTCCATCATCGGCGAATCTATCCATTAAAAACCGTCGTCAGAACCGACTGCTTGGATCGGTGGAATCTCATAATCGGCAACTTTGAGAAAATCTTTCTCCCAAACTTCTCCTGAAATGCACCTGGTCCTTTCGTAAGTATCCGCTTCTGCCGACGCGATAACATAAGAAGAATCTCCTGGGACAATCTCAATCTTGTCACCTACCCACTGAACCAAGCACTGATGCATTGTAGATGGGATACAGCAATTGGCATGAATCCAATCTCTCCCCAATAATAAGTTGTAAGCACCTTTTCCGCTGATCACGAAAAAGGTTGTCGGCAAGGTTTTGCTGCCGATGGTCAACTCTGCACATATCGCCCCCTTGACTGGAGACACGTTTCCTTCAAAGTCTTTGAGCATCATATCGGTCTTGGTCAAATCTTGATCCCCTTTCCCAAGCTTCCGATATACTGCATACGGCATAATATTAATAGCAGCTCCACCATCAACTAGGATCTTGGTCATTGGCTGCCCATCAACCCTTCCTTTGAGGAACAGAGCTTTAAGATGCTGCCTCTCGTCATCGGCAGGTTTCTCAAAGATAGCCGTCATCGGATCTAGAGCCAACTGAGCTATCTGATCAGAAAATTCCAACTCATCATCACTGGCTGGTGCAAGAAACTCCATCGGCAACATAAAGACCATGTTGACGCCTGCCGATGGACCTTCCCTCCTGGTGTCTGACGGCTGCCGACTTCCAGAGTTCTCTCCCTTGTTTAGCTCTTCTTGCCTTTCACGTTGCAATCTCCTTTTCTGTGTCTTGGTTAATCCTCCAGGGCACTATGGAGGAAGTGGCCTTTGCCTTGCCGTCGGGCGTCGGTTCTCCCTTGACTCCATACGATGCGTGTTAGCATCCCTGCAAAATATGAATTCATCGGGAACCCATGCATCAGCCATTCCCTCGAGCTCTTCTTGGTTCCTAGGAAAATACTGGACACGGTCGCTAAGTCTGTCGTGCCCACTACATCTGCCCCCCAGCCGGTCATGAACTGACACCCTTCCTCTGATCGGCCCATTAAATCGCCGTTCATCATTATGATAATGCCGATCGATCCTATCGTACCGATCATAACCGTTGCACTCAGGGCAGTCTCTGACAGTAGGAAGCTTGATATTTTCCTCCCAACAATGGATGAAGAATGGACAATTCCAATGATCCCTGTGCCGATTCCACTCCTGTCGGCGTCTTTCTTCTTCCCGTCGATAATCTTCCTGCTGGCGCCGATACCGATCTTCCCGTTGTTGCCATTTTTCTCGAGGCCTTCTATGAGTTATGACGATGCCAGATCGAGGAAGCCTTCCTGAGCTAGTTCCTTCCTGGACCAAGCCCTTACTTCTTGCATCGGCAGTAGTAACTTGATGCTGAGGATCTACCGATGCACTCTTCTCAGCTGTCTCCGATGTTAAGACCTTAGCCTTCCCCTTAGCATCCAACATGTTTGTTGGGAAAGGATGTTGGTCTATCTTCATCGGCTTCTGGGCTTTGGAACTGTCAAACTTGATTCTCCCTGACTCTATAGCCGATTGCAGCTGCTGTCTGAATACTTTGCACTCGTTGGTGTCATGGGAAGTTGCATTATGCCACTTGCAATATCTCATCCTCTTCAACTCTTCTGCCGATGGGATCACATGGTTAGGTGACAGTTTGATCTGACCTTCCTGAAGTAGAAAGTCAAATATCCTATCAGCCTTAGCGGTGTCAAAAGCAAACTTCTCTGGTTCCTTCTGCCCAAAAGGACAAGACATCGGCTTCTTGTTTTTTACCCACTCTGCCAAGCCGATTACTGGTTCTTCATCAGAATCTGAGCTTGTTGCTTCATCAACAAATGACACTTTCTTATTCCATGCCCTCTTAGGCTCGAAAGGCTTGATGTCTTGATCAGAAATCCTCTGCACCAAATGACTTAAACTTTCGAACTCCTGAGAGGCATACTTGTCCCTGATATGTGGCAACAAACCCTGGAAAGCCAAATCGGCTAGCTGCCGATCATCCAGAACCAGGCTATAGCATTTATTCTTGACCTCTCGTATCCTCTGCACAAATCCCTCAACCGACTCATCATTACGTTGCCTCAACTTGACCAAGTCGGTGATCTTCTTCTCATGAACCCCCGAGAAGAAGTATTTGTGGAATTGCTTCTCTAGATCGGCCCAAGTAATTACTGAGTTGGGAGGTAATGATATGAACCAAGTAAAGGCCGATCCAGACAATGATGATGAAAATAGACGAACCCTCAATTTGTCCCTGTTACCAGCTTCTCCACATTGAATAATGAACCTGTTGACATGCTCCATGGTTGACGTGTCGTCCTGTCCGGAAAACTTTTTAAAATCCGGTACCTTGTACCGATGTGGAAGCGGGATCAAATCATACGCGGGAGGATACGGTGTCCGATAAGAATAAGTGTTGACTTTGGGTTTTATCCCAAATTGTTCCCTCATTACTTCAGCAATCTTATCGGCCCAATATGCATCGGCATCTTGCCGATGAGGCGGCTGCGGATTTGGCACTTGGTGGCGAACCTCCACGTGTCTGTTCGGGACGTGATCTGCACGGAACATTGTATTGATCACCTGTCCTCCAATCTGCGGACCACCAAACTGCTGTCCACCGATTGGCTGTCCTCCGAGTTGCTGTCCAAAATTCATTGGCTGGTTGGGAATCCCCTGACCTTGGAACTCGGGATAGACCTGCCCTTGCGGAACCCTGTAGTCTGGTAACTCTGCTGGGGTGATTGTGGAAAGGCTTGCTGTCCAAGCCATCCATTATTAGCGTTCATCGGCATAGGTGCTGCCGATGATTGGTAATTGGGTACCGTCGTTGAATTGACATACCCCGACTGGGCAATAGGCCTCTGTTGCATCAGCATTGACTCTGCCGATGCGTTGGGCATCTGGAACATTGAATCTTGAGGATTTCCAGTGTGAGGCCTTGCAGTAGTAGTTGTGGTATACCGAGGACTCTGGTTCACCGGCGCATTGGGAGGTGCCGATGTCATAGGAGTTTTGCCCCTCATGTCAGTTATTTGTGATGTTCCCGGCGTCAACTCTAGAGGCATACCGTAACCCCACCAGTTGGGAGGAAGAGTCAACCCTGACATTGCCGATGCCAACATATCTGTTGTCAGTTTATGCTGCCCAACTGAAATTTGTGGGTTGGTTGCCATCGGCATAGATAGTGCACCAGTAGTCCCCGATGTACTTGGAGGGACGGCAGATTGTGCACTTGCATTCGTCAAGGCAGCCGATGGAGCCGTGACCTCTGGTGCCGTTGGCTGATGATGGGAGGGGCCCACATAATCTGGTGGGATTTGTCCTTCCTTGAAAGTTCTTGCCACGGCATTGAAAACCGTATTAGACAGTACACCAGCTTGTTTAATCAACGCTCGATTTATGGCATTGTCAACCATATCTTGAAGCTTGCCAGGATTGGCGTCAAAGGTGACCTGCCGTGGTGTCGGCAGTGCATCTTTCTGGACCACTTCGCCGCTCCTGTTTATGCTGAAAGACCTCAGGCATTGCTGCTTGAACTCTTCCATGGCTTGGGCAATAGCTTGCTTCTGCTCATCCTTGAGGTTGGCCTCCGTCACGGGGATGACGTTCTCTTGATCGAGGTCAGAGATCGACATGTTGATCTTGATCTTGAATCTTGTCCCACCGAGCGTGCCAAAAGATGTGTTGATGCAAAACTAATCTGCAAACACAAAGGGCTAATACCCAATTCAAACGTTAAGGCGTGCCAGCCGATTTGACCTTACTATCGGCAAAGGTGATAACTCGAATACTTTAGTCCTGACAACAGCGATGCGCCCGGATGTCACGGCTAAGAGGTACTCACGCGGAACTCGAGAACACGCCGAGCTTAAGTCGACGAATTCCTAAGAACTCGTAATAAAAGGAAAAAGTATGACGAAGTCGTCGAAAAGTAGATGCTGGAATATGAGTAAAAACGTGTGTTTGATTGATTTCTTGATTCATTATTACAAGGCCCTAGGGTCTATATTTATACCCTGCTCAAAGAGCTACAACCAGACACGATTAGAATTCGAATTCCAAATTACACAGAATCCGTATACAAAACGATGCAAATAATTAAGGAAATAACAAAACTATCCCTCGTGACAAACCGAAACTCCTCCACATAACGACCGGCAGCTTCCAGACTCCTCCTTTGCATCATCGGCAGATCCTTTGCCATAGTCATCGGCAGACTTTCGTATCTAGCCATCGGCACCATATTACTGCCTGTCACATTCAACTTCTCCCTCATCGGCAACCATCCTCATCGGCAACCCGCTTTGTAAACATCGTACTGCCACCTTATCCTGCCATCCTAGACACGTGCCCAAAAACGGTGTCAACACACCTGTTACACTTTTGGTTTCTCATTGGCTTAGTATACCTAGTCTTCAGGGACCTGTAGGATGTACTTCACTTATCACTCGTCTAGCCTCTAGCCTTCATTTACTAGATAACTCGTCATTGGAATTCATTGACGAGTTACGAATTTATCATGGCTATGACACATTTAGGCAAGCTCGGATGTTGAAAAAAGAAGGGAACATAATGTATATGCTATATGATAATAAAGGCAAGATTCGGTTACCTAACTCAAACCTTGGCCTCTATGTTGTTCAAAATTACTTGATTGAGATTGCAGTGACACCGGTAAACTAGAGAGCTCCACAACGAGTGGCATCTAAAAGGATGACCACCCATCGAGAACGCACGTGGTATGGAGCTGATCTCGGGTCGGAAGAAGCCAACACAGGAGACATGGCCGGAGAGCCAAGATCACCAGTGGACAAACCCGCCTTTCCATACGGGCAGGTACTCCACTGATCCATATGGAGCTTCAGGGTCCAAACCTCCGCCCCAATTCGATGCAGGACGATACTCCGATGCCTCTTATACTTTCACGAACGACTACCACCGAGAGGCCGGCGCTTTCTTCACCCGTACCGACAACACTCTCCTCGACATCCAGAATACGCAAGCAGAACATGGACAACTCCTGAACAGCAACAAAAATGGAACTAGGACCATGCCACTGCAGTACAAGAACTGAGACAAGACACCACGACAATGAACGACAACATCACCACCATGATGCGATTCTGGAACATTGGTTAAGACCGACAACCACATCCAGCTTGGGGGAGTTCCTCCCCGTTTTATCAAGTAAGTTTTTATTTGCTTTTCTTATTTATTCTTTTCTATTTTAGTATTTTATCTTAAAGAGAAAAACTTAGAAAAACCAATAAATATTTTCTTTACTGCATTTTATAAACATGAAAACAAAATAAAAAGAGTGTGTAGATAAGTGTGTTGTATTTATCTGCTAAGTGTTAATCTCTAGAAAAATAAAAAGACCAAAAAGATGCATGATGGAAATAACGAACAGTTGCTCTGTTTGCTTACTTTCAAGTACCTAAGCTTTTATATTAGAGTTCTTCCAGGAATTACTAAACTTGAAATTTGATATCTATGGGAGCATGAGCCTAAAACTAAAGTCTAGGTAAGAGAAAGACATGATATAAAGTTTGAGCTGTTGTTTATCTTGTTCCTACTACACTAAGTTCTGGAGATGTATTTTGAAAACTTACAAATCACATGATGAGTTCCTAGCATTACAAAGTACCTACCAAAGCCATACTTGCTATAACATCTTTTACTTATTCACATTGAGTTTTATCGAGCTATGTAGACCCTTAAGAGCTTTTCATGTGGTTAAATTAAGATAATCACTTGCACACATCCACTACACCATTCATCATCACTCATTAAAATTGCTAAAAAAATATATATATTATCACTCACTGTCCCAAGTATTGTTATTCTCTCTCTGTAAAGATTCAATGCAGAAGATGCATGGGTTATGCAAAAATATGCGAGGAAATAAAAAGGGGCAAGTGCCCGGAACCTCGAAAAAGAAAGAAAAAGAGTGAGACGTGAGGTAAAAATAGACAAGTGTCCGGAGTAGAATTAGGGGTACAAAGATGCCCACTTGAGCGGAAAAAATGGACAAGTGTCCGACAGTAGAATTAGGGGTATCTACTACCCACCTAAAAAAAGAGAAGAAAAAGATAGCCCATGTTCTCCCAAAGCAAAGATCAAAGAAGAGGAGAGATAGCAATATGAGGAGCAATGAGAAGTAAGTTTTATCACTTATATATTTTTACTATCATTATCATTTACTCCACCACACATGCACATCTTGATTTAATTATATGCTGAGTTCCTTTGGATCCATGGCTCGATTAGACAACATATGTATGAGCTGTTTTTCACTCTTATGAGCTCCACTTAAATATTCCATTAGCTATAGGTAAGTGACATTTTGGTAAGGATCCACAAATACCACATATAGAGAGACTTGAGAGAATCATTGCTGGGAACTCTGAGTTTTATTTTGAAAACTTAGGAAAAACTCTGGAAAGGTGATGCATAGACAGGAGGAATAGTGCTTGACTTAATTATTTTGTCTTTCAATTACTTAAGACTTAAGTGCAGGTACTAAGCTCCGTGACACTTAACTCTAATATGGAAGAATTTTTATGTAAAAGCATGTGTGCCTATCATGAAAGAAAACATCGAAGCAACTCCTGATCCATCTGAGTTGAACTATTTGCTCAGGGACGAGCAAAGGGTAAGCTTGGGGGAGTCTGTTGACGGTCCTTAAGTACTAAATTTAATCATCAACTAAATATGGAAAAGGATCAATATGCACCAAACATTTAGAATTAGGGTTTTATCTGACAGAATTCCACGATCTTTGGTGTTTATCTATTTCTGCAGGGGGTTATCAGAAAATATGAAGAGAAGGCCCACATGTCATGTTTGCAACGAGATAATTACGTGCTGCGCAATTTTCCTTAATCTAGAAGAGTCCAGAAGCCACAGGAAGGAACGGGAGACCGGACGGGCTCGGGGGCTGGGCGCCCTCCCTCCCCCCTTGGGCGCCCGCCCTAGTCTCGGGGCCAATCAGAACCAAACTCTTGGATC
Source organism: Sorghum bicolor (assembly GCF_000003195.3). Taxonomy (NCBI): domain Eukaryota; kingdom Viridiplantae; phylum Streptophyta; class Magnoliopsida; order Poales; family Poaceae; genus Sorghum; species Sorghum bicolor. The sequence goes on along the minus strand of NC_012874.2, from coordinate 40,687,936 downwards.
GTGCTCCACAGACCTAAAGGATCAAGGAAAACTGTGCGATCAATGTCGGTTTGATCCGACGGCCCAAATTCACTTGAAAGGACTATATAATCAAGGCCTCTCCACCCCAGGGGGAGGGAGGAGAAATCATTATCAGAGATAGCCATCAAAGTTACGGTTTAGAACTTCTCTCCCACATAGAATTAGAATTAGCTACTCCCTAATCCTTCAAGTTTAGAGGATTGATTAGATAGGAATTAGAGAAGTAGAGCACTACGCTTTGGATTCGGATCTTCGTTAATAAAGATTGGTATTATTTCATATCTTTCTCTAATACTTTGTTCTAATTGCATTATGTCTCTATTTATTATGCTCTTAGTTTGCTCTAGTTATATATTTGATATAGTTATGATTGATAATGAGTTTATGTATAAGTTTGCAAAGCGCTTGGCTCTTGACGCCTGGGAGTTAAGTGGTAGATCACATGTAGGCATGGTGCTTAGATGTTATTTACCTGCAAATGTATCCTATTGGCCAGGTCGTGTGGTAGTTCGCAATAGTGACAGCGTCGTTGATTCTTGTATAGTCCACGCTCCGTTGATAGGACTGGCAAAATTTGTTTTCCGGAGTAAGTCTTGCGATGCTCTGATTTACTTTAGCAATGTTCCTTATACATGAATCAAGAGTCTTTTATACTATACATGATCATGTAGATAACTAGAGTAGATTGTGACTTAGTAGATAGTAGATAACTTATAATCCATTCTCTAGCTAATCCAATGTCACCTTACATATGTGAGTAGTAGTCTATTTTCTAATCGTTGTGTTATTCACCCATGAACTTATAATTCATTATCATTATCTTTATGGTTTACCCCCTGCCAAAGTAAGTGACTGTGTGACGAGTTCCTCATTAGTAATCATGTTCTTGCAAGTTTATCTCTAGTCTATGCCTTGATAGGTTTATCCTTATCTTCATTTAATCCTTTTTCTCCTGAGCAAAATTATAAATTACGATACCTGGAATACTTACCTGGTGAAATGCTACAATGAGGTGTTTTATCTATGAGCTTGCGGATAGAATAGATTATTTTCTAGAGAGCCTCCATATTTATAAATACCTTTGTACACTCTGTCACCATGCTAGGGATGACAACCTTGTATTCAAGTGGTGTTAGCTAGTGTCAACAATCGCCAACCATCAACACTAGTCATCGGCATAAATCCATCACTACCCTTGGACTTGGCCACATCATGCTGTTTCTCCATCGGCATTAATCCCATCGTAACTCCTCTGATAACTAGTAACCACTCTTTCATCTGTCGATCTATATTTCATTAACTCCCTGATATGCGTCCAAAGATACGTGTCTAAAAATGGCGTCAACACATGCCCCCCCCAATTTCGGAGTATAAAATCATTAATGCTCTGAAATTCTTTCCAATAAATATGCCTTTTTCGCAATTATTTCCTCCTGACAGTCATTAATTGTCAAACCAAACAACCTTAACCTGATCCTCTAGCATATACCTTGAATCTCTCAACTTTTTGAACCGAACCCCCTAAATATACGTTCATCGGCAATATTTCCGTTAGAAAGAAACGGCCGATGAACAGACCAGGAGATCTTGCACAGTAAGATATCTCCAAAAACCATGACCGCTTGCTGTCAAGTCACCTGCACAATCCCTTGATTATCGTGCGAACATTTACCATATCCACCTGAACATCCTCGAATTTCACGAATACGGTGAAGAGATAAGTCAGAATTACCCCTGCCCTCTTTGTCATATAAATACTTCCTTCTCCGGTACTCTTCCTCCATCTTGTCATTCAGAATTCACCACACCCACCTTCCTGGTGGCGGCACTGTTTGAGGAGCCGAAGAACTCTAACGAGCGCCAGCAGTTCTTTGACCCATCGATCCTCTCTTTCCCCGGAAAGAAAATGGCCATCAACTTCACTGTCCCTGAGGTCAACTCTCTTCATCAATCCTTTTTCTTGTTGTACTTCTATTTTTTTGCAAATCTATTTATTGAGTACATTTTTCCTCTCCTTTGTTTCTTTCCTGTTCTTTCAACCTTCAAACCTTTTAGGAATTGGCTGATAAAATTGTGATTCCTACCGATCAACTCCACTTTCTGTGCCTTGGTCCATTAGGAAATCTAGATCCCACCGATTTGATAAACGCAGAAGCAAATAGGATCCCCTTTAGAGCCGAGAATTTTTCATTAGATCTGTGGAATGACACCTTTCAATCCTGGCCCAGTTCTACTAAGGGGTGGAAAGATTGGTTCCTGAGAATCGGCAACTCGAATGAAGTCCAATGGGGTGAGCGCAAACTAGATCAGTGCATTAGGCTATCCATTGCCGATATGGAAAGAAATGAATCGCTGTTGATAGCTGCTTCATACTTCTAGTCAGATACCCTCAATGCCTTTGTATTTGGTCATGGCCCTGCTTCCCCTACTCTTGCCGATGTGCTCATGCTCACCGGTTTAGACATATCAACTGCCGATGATAATCATTTATATGATCGCAAGCCTGAGCGCAAAGTAGAAACCCGCAACATCGGCGGTTGGTCAGGATACATTCAGAAGTACCAGAAAACAGGGCTAGTCGGTCAGAGGAAGCATGTTGTTTTCCTGAATATGTGGCTAGACAAGTTTGTTTTCTGTGGTTGATCGGTAGGACCAACCTCTGTCTACTTATCGGCAGCAGAAAGACTGGCCAATGGCGGCCGATTCGCACTCGGCCGATATTTGCTCGGCTATGCCTATCACCTTCTCCACCAAGTAGCTGAGAAACTCCTGTTAGGCCAACCCATCGGTAACTTAGGAGATCCTTGGTGGTTTATCAACATGTGGCTTAGATGTCCACATGCACAAACGTCTTGGACTTGACCTCTTCGCACAGCACTTTCACAGAGATATCGCCGAAGATCACGAATTGGCTGATGAAGAATCGGCAACTCGCCCACCCTTGAATTACGGTGAGGCATCTATAGTCCTACCTGGTACTAGTGGCAATGAAGACCAGGTCAGTCGATTCTTCCAAACTCTTTATGAGGGTCTCGCCACAGATCAGCGGGCATGGATGCCTTATAAAGACCCAGAAACCAGATTCCCACTGATCTTTCATCCTTTCGATGACGCTCTTAATAAAGATATCGATTTGATGATGGCAATCATCACAACAAGGGCCATTCCAGTAAACACCTTCGGCAGTGGGAAGAACTCCAACCCCACCAATGAATTCTACAACCCGTCGGCACTGGCTCGTCCACTGGCTTTTGGGCAGTTGCCGATTGGACTCTGTTATGCCGATGTGGTGAAGCCAAGGTAAACTATAACTAGCAGTCTTTAATGGATAAAGATAGCCCAGCTTCAACCAAATGCTGATACGTCAGATATCGATCTATCGGCTTCGATCCCAACTCTCTTCATCACTCAGACATACAAACAGTGGTGGAAAGAGTGGAAAGAATACCTGTTCTGCACATCGGTGTTGACGGTCCTTAAGTACCAAATTTAATTATCAAATAAACAAAGAAAAGGATCTAAATGCAACCAACACCCAGACTCAGGGTTTTATCTGACAGAATTCCATGAGTTTTGGTGTTTGTCTATTTCTGCAGGGGTTATCGGGAAATATGGAGGAAAGACCAACATGTCGGGTTTACATAGAGATATTAACATGCTGCGCAATTTTCTATCATCTAGAAGACTCCAAAAGCCACGGGAACGAACGGGAGGCCGAGCGGGCTCAGGGGCAGGGCGCCCGCCCTCCCCCCTTGGGTGCCCGCCCTGCTACAGGGACCAATCAGGTTCTGTCTCGCAGATTATGCTCCACCGACCTAAAGGATCAAGGAGAACCGTTCAATCAATGACGGTTTGATCCGACGGCCCAGATTCACTTGAGGGGACTATATAAGTAGACCCCCTGGCCCCTGGAGGAGGCACCCATTGATCCCTATTCATTATTCATAGATAGAGCAAAAGCTAGGGTTTGGAGATGAGAGCTCTCCTCTCATCTCTAAACTAGAGTAGATCTAGATAGTAGCGAGATGGAGAGCGAGGGAGGATTGGAGGAGAGGCCGACCTATTAGTTCTTCCTCCGGTTGTACTTCGCCATGATCAAGCTTTAATCAAGCTTGCTCATGGGATGACTATGGTAATCCACTTCTATTTCATTATGCAATTACTATCCATGTATGTTCTAGTTCACAACTCTTTTGAGTACTTTAATCTATAGGACGCTATAGGTGAGAGTTGTAGTATAGGTGTAAGCATGGTGCTTAGACCTAGATTGCTTGTGGATATCCCCTGTCTAGCCGGATCGTGTAGTAGGCCGCGTAGGTGACAGTTACGTTGGTCCCCTATAGTCCACCTCCCGTTAGCAGGGCTGGTAGGGTTTATCGGCCTTTGGATAAGCATCCTTTGTGGTGTATTCTTATCACGTGGTTCGCCCCAGACATAGACATACCCCTTTGAAGTAGAGAAACCATAGTTATCCTCTCTATTCTCCTACCATCGCCAATATATTAGATTGCTCTACTCTCTATTCCCATATTATCACCCATTGTTATCTTACCTTTAATATTGTTCTTATTCAATTCTACAATCTTTCCTATTTACACCTACCTATCTATCTAGGTTAAGTTAGAGCATAGATCAGTTCTCCCATTTCCCTGTGGATACGATAAAACATTTAACCGGGTAAAAGCTACAACGGTATCCGTGCGCTTGCGGATTTATCTGCGTGCGTATAAATACCATAGTACACTCTAGTGCCATGCTGGAAATGACAACCTAGTATTCACGTGGTGTTAGCAAGTGTCAACAAGCATTTTTGGCGTGGTTGTCGGGGAGACGGTTGCTGAGTTAACTACGAACTAGCTTAATTATTTTCTAAAAAAATAAAAAAATATATTTTTCATTTTAACCTTTGCCTTATCTCTGCTTCTTATCTAATCCTTGATCTCTGGAACCATCATGGCACACATCTCATAGACATACGGGCACACATCTCAAACCACCAAAATCTTCAAAGCCTATCATAGCGTCTATTTTTGAGATAGACCCTGAATACATAGAATTTGTTCAAAAACAACCTTTCTCAGGAGAATGTGAGGAAAACCCATACACAGACCTAAGAGAGTTTTACCGAGTCTGTGACCTCCTTCGCATAGAAGGCATGTCTGATGAGACCCTAAAATGGAAGCTCTTTCCATTCTATTTAACTGGAAAAGCTAGACATTGGTACAAACTCAAAGTAGGGAGTGTTCATGGAGATTGGAAGGAGTTATATAATAGTTTTTTTAAAATATTTTCCAATCTCCAAAGTGGCGGAACTTCGGTGTGAGATTATTTCTTTTACACAACTGGAAGAAGAATCTCTTGGCAAATCATGGGACCGCTTTATTAACTGTACTCTCACTGGCCCAAAGCTTTCTATTCCAGAATAAGTTCTTCTAATTCACTTTTTTGAGGGCCTTAGTAGGGAAAATAAGCAAACCTTGAATACAGCCTCTAGAGGATCATTCTATAACCTACTTGCTAGTGAAGCTAGGGATTTAATTGGTTCATTGAGTGAAAAGTTTTCTAGCATTTATACCCCTGAGAAAGAGAAAGAACCAGATCCTAGATAAGAAGAAGAAGTTTCGATAGCCAGATCGCAACCACTTCAATCCCAAACTTTAGCTATCGATCCGAAACCATCAATACCCCAAAATTCTCCAAGGGAGGAAGGAATTCCGACCTTAAATCTTTCAGATGTTGATGGTTTAGACTTCTGGTTCCATAAGAGACCTTCAAGCAGGGATAATTCAAATCCTTGCAATAACGGTTCTCTTAGAGAATGTCTTGGTTCCTGTTATGAAGAAGTCGAGGATGACATAAAAAGTGAAGGTGAGCTAAACCATATAGAAGATTCTATCTGCTCCCCTTCCATGTTCACGAATTCTAAATCCATCCTTGACCTTAGAGACCCCTCTTATCCCTCTCCTTTTAAGTCTCATGACGATCCTAGCAATCCATCAAGACGATCAAACCATAGGAGTCATAAAGACCATGAGGATGACATGTCAAGTAATGTCATAGAAGGAGAGCTAAGCCATATAGAAAATTCTAACACCTCCCCTTTCCTAATCACAAGTTTGTAAATGATTAGAATGTGTAGAATGGATGGATAAGGAAGAAGCCTTAATTGATTCTGACTTTGGCTCAATTTCAATTGGTGAGTTCTTGACTCCCTTTGAAGATGAGATTCATCCAACTAAAGAAGAGGACATAGGTGAGACCGATCTAGGAGAAACTCCGAACATTCAGATTGGAGACGAAGATAACATTAATGATCATGGAATTTATTTCATAGCCACTTCGTTTACTCCATGCTCATATGCAACATCTTCCCAATCTATTGGTCTCTCCAACATCACCACATTTGAGATCTCCAACCCCCTCTTCCTTTCTATTTATAACAACTTTAAAAGGGCGGTTGTCGACGCATATGTCTATAATAAATATTGCAGATCTCGTTGAGTTGATCTTGATATAGGTCAGCGTTGGAAGGGAAACCACTTCGCCGACATAAATTGATGGTTTCCCAACGACAAGCTTAGTGTCCTAAAATAAGCACTGATGAGATCGTAACATGAGCTTTCAATTATTTACAACATTACCTTGTGTATTGAGCATAAGGATAATTGTAAAAATATTCCTTCGGGTATTCTTGTCACTAACCATAACAGGATTGGAGCAAGAAGATTGGATGAATGACAAGCACAAGGTATGTCCAACCAATCATCATACAACATTAATTAAATCCAAACTTGAATTTTGCAAAATTCAAGCTTGGGGGAGTACTTTACATAAAAACATCCTTTGCCATGTTGCTATGTTGGTTGTCCCTACCTTTGAGACGTGCTCAATTTTTTAAATACAAATCACACTACTTCATCTCCACTTGAGTAGATCTCTATAAATGCTCTCATGATACCTTTATTTGCTTTAGTATATGTCTAGGTTTGGAGTAGTTTCATTTATCTCCTAAATAAATCATGGTGCTTAGTTTAGGAATGATGATCTTACTTCCAAGGGATTTTAAATTAAGCATGGTGCTTAGGTTAAAATGCCCTCCTAAATCAAATTAGACATGGTGTCTAGGTTGATTTTTGAGCCGATAGTATGCTATAGTAGATATTGGATATATTGTTGGACTAACCCCTGCAGGAAAACTTTCAATATCGACCCGGAAAGTCCTAAGATAAACTCACATTGGAGACAAAGAGAGAGACACATCAAGTTTAACAATTTACACAAGGAAGACATAGCTCATAAGAGATGGTCCATGGAGGGTGCCACAAACACGATGCACATCCGCTAAGAAAGGAAAGCTTCCACAAGGTGATACTGTACCATAACTCTTCAAGTAAGGTAACATCTTAACGTACTTGACTATCACTTTTATAAGCTTCTCCTTGGTTCTGGCGTTCATATGAATAAAAGAGTTAAACATGTATGATTTACAACTCTAGGTTAACCAACCTAATCGATTCATCATGTTTAGTCCTTCCACCTTTGTGATCCCACACTCCTAATCATATGAGCTTAAATATTGCACACTCAATCTTTGGAAGATATATAAAAAAACATAAATATAGATAGATTATCTTTCCATTAGGTTGAGCAATCTGATGTGACAAATGTTTTAAATACTACACTCATGATGTTATTATCCATCAACTTTGTCTTGCTCACTATGCTTAAGGTTAGAGAAAAACAAATACACTTTTGGTTCTGTTGGTGTTTTCCACCAACAGGGCCCATGCACTTGATCTCTGCCTTGTCTCTATGAGCAGGACAAATTTTGAGAAACATGGAGGAGTTTTACAACTCCCAGATTCCACCAAGTGAAGGACCTGGATCTACGAGCACAAACACACTAAGCAAGATACTGCCAACGCCGCACTTCGAACTACTGGGCAAACGAAGAACATGGGTGACACCGTATCAAGAGGTGCAGACGTCAAGGTCCACACCTGAATCAAATGACGCACCTGAAGAATGAACACGGTGAGAAGTCTTGTTGAGAAGACTTAAAACATTGATCCCTCACCGATAGGTAAAATCGGTAGTTATCCATATTTATCCTTTCTGCATTCCCTTTTTCCTTAAATTTTTTACTTTCCTTAAACAGCTAGTTAGTTAATTATGCTATCTTGAATAGAAATTAGAAATGTTAAAACAGTAAGCCCCATGTGAGTATGCTCGTGGCATAAAACCCATAAGTACATTCACTGTGGTGGCGTAAAAATGAAAATATTCCTATCCTATAAAAATGAAAATATAAAAATAAATTTATGATCCTACCAAAGAGAGTAATATTTATTAGAGGAAGCTCAACATGATAATGGCTAAGAGATTTTATGCTAACACTTAACTAGTTCCACAAAGCTTTGTTGTCTATTTGAGCTTCACAGAATTCAAAGATCAAAGAAGACTAGCAGACGGAGGACATCCTAATTGCTGTCAGGGTGCTGCCGACATTCAAATACACCTTTGCCACCTGCTAGCTACATGAGAAGAAATTACATCAAAATCCAACTTGGGAGAGAGCACCCCCATTTATCCAGCTAAGTGTTTCTACTCGCATTTATACTTTACTCAAATAATAAAAAAAATGCATAATCATAAAAACCCAAATAAAGATTTTGTGCTTTTATATATATCTTTGCTTAGTTTGCTAAATAAATAAATAAATAAAGTTTGCTATGAACCCTCATGATAAGCTCTCACATGGAAATGATAAATAGTTGCTCTACCATGACTAGTTCTCAAAATTGAAACCTGTCTCAAGTTTAGGCATGACTGTTATGAATTATGATTTGCTATAAACCTAAACTTGTGGGAAGAGTACCTGATCAAAAGTCTAAGTCGTTAACGAATATGAAATGGGAAGGTTGAGTTGCTGTTTATCGGTTCCTAGAGATGCTAGAATTTTGGAGAATTTTATCTTTGAAAATCTTTAAAATGTTGCATGATGAGTTCCTGTATGATGAGAGCTTAAAATCCTACCACAGCCACATATACATTATTATTAGACTATGAACCATACATTTACTTTTTACTGCTTATGAGCATTGAGTGTGGTCAAGCTGTGTAGACTCTTAGGAGCTTGTCATGCGGTTAAAATCAAGATTCACTTGCACGTTCACTCATACATGCTGCTTCTACTCTGGAAGTACGCATCCACATACATCCACTCCTTTCCATCTTCAGATTCACCTAAAATTATTCTACTCCTATCCGAGAGAGAATAGCCAAAAACATTATCCCATCCCTGTTATTCCCCGTGAAATAAATGCTCGAGATATTTTGGTTACTACCACTTGCTACATTATTCCAGGAGGGTGAGTGCTCTGAAAAAAAAGAAAGTGAATACAAGGAAATAAAAAGGGACAAGTGCCCGAAACATCGAAGAAAAGAAAAAGTGAGACGAGAGGTAAAAATGGACAAGTGTCCGACAGTAGAATTAGGGGTACAAGATACCCACCTGAGAGAAAAGAAAAAGAAAATATAGAGCATCTCATTCCCCTCAAAAAGCTTCAAAGTGCAAGAAAGGTATGTATCCCCTTAAAAGAGCAAACGTAGAATTTGATTTTCACCATTGCTTTCACCATTATCACCATCATCACCATAAACCATTCATTCGCCACACATGCACATCTTGATTTGACTTATTGACTTGTTTCTCTAGATCCATGGTTTGACTATGCATTAAATGTCTTGTAAGTATGTATTAGCTGTCTCCCACCTATGAGCTCCAGATATCAAAACCTTATTAGAGTTGGGTGAGAGAGAAGGCAATATCACTATGCCTCATACCAAAAATACCACATACTTTGAGAGAAGGCATATACCATTACTGCCTTGGTAAGGATCCAGAAATACCACAAAAGAGAGATTTGAGAGAGTCATACAAGGAATCTCTGAGTTTTATTTTGAAAATCTACAAAAACTCCAGAGCTATAGCTGATCAAGAATAAGAGACATGGCGCTTGACTAGACCGTTCTATCTTTTAACTGCTCAAGACGCAAGTGACGGTTACAAGCCCCATGGTAGAAGGTAATATGAGTAAGTTTACAACTTAACAGTTTACTCTAACTCAGAGATGAGATCTTGCTTGAACGCATGTGTACCTTTAAGGCATGAAACCACTTTAGAAACTCTTGAGTCCATCCTTGCTCAGGGACGAGCAAGAGGTAAGCTTGGGGGAGTTGTTGACGGTCCTTAAGTACCAAATTTAATTATCAAAGCTTTCTGACAGAACTCCATGAGTTTTATCTCACAGAATTCCACGAGTTTTGGTGTTTGTCTATTTCTGCAGCGGGTTATCAAGAAATATGGAGGAAAGGCCCACATGTCGGGTTTACATAGAGATATTAACGTGCTGCGCAATTTTCTATCATCTAGAAGACTTTAGAAGCCACAGGAACGAACGGGAGGCCGAGCGGGCTCGGGTGCAGGGCGCCCGCCCTCCACCCTTGGGCGCCCGCCCTACTACAGAGACCAATTAGGTCCCGTCTCGCAGATTATGCTCCACCGACCGAAAGGATCAAGGAGAACCGTTCAATCAATGTTGGTTTGATCCGACGGCCTAGATTCACTTGAGGGGATTGTATAAGCCGACCCCCTGGCCTGTGGAGGAGGCACCCCTTGATCCCTATTCATTATTCATAGACAGAGCAAAAGCTATGGATTGGAGATGAGAGCTCTCCTCTCATCTCTAAACTAGAGTAGATCTAGATAGTAGCAAGATGGAGAGCGAGGGAGGATTGGAGGAGAGGCCGGCCTGTCGGTTCTTCCTCCAATTGTACTTCGCCATGATCAAGCTCTAATCAAGCTTGCTCATGGGATGACTCTGGTAATCTACTTCTATTTCATTATGCAATTACTATCCATGCATGTTTTGGTTCACAACTCTTTTGAGTACTTTAATCTATAGGACGCCATAGGTGAGAGTTGTAGTATAGGTGTAAGCATGGTGCTTATACCTAGATTACTTGTGGATATCCCCTGTCTAGCCGGATCGTGTGGTAGGCCGCGTAGGTGACAGTTACGTTGGTCCCCTGTAGTCCACCTCCCGTTAGCAGGACTGGTAGGGTTTATCGGCCTATGGATAAGCATCCTTTGTGGTGTATTCTTATCACGTGGTTCGCCCCAGACATAGACATACCGCTTTGAAGTAGAGAAACCATAGTTATCCTCTCTATTCTCCTACCATCGCCCATATATTAGATTGCTCTACTCTCTATTCTCATATTATCACCCATTGTTATCTTACCTTTAATATTGTTCTTATTCAACTCTACAATCTTTCCTATTTAGACCTACCTATCTATCTAGGTTAAGTTAGAGCGTAGATCAGTTCTCCCGTTTCCCTGTGGATACGATAAAACCTTTAACCGGGTAAAAGCTACAACGGTATCCGTGTGCTTGCGGATTTATTTGTGTGCGTATAAATACCATAGTACACTCTAGTGCCATGCTGGGGATGGCAACCTAGTATTCAAGTGGTGTTAGCAAGTGTCAACAATCGGCTCTAACATACTGTGGCCTGATCGACGCCAGCTATAAGGTCCCCGATAACACTATAAGTCTTCGATCGATATTTTAGTCCTTTTGTTACTCCTAACCTTATCGTTAACTTACTCTCTTCTTTCTAAACAGGTTGACAATCCGCCACCGAAAGTCAGCAGAAGTGGAAGACCGATTGAACTCCTCCCATTAGGTCCAATTTCTCTGATCGGTAACAACGCACCAAGTCTGGCAGCTTTAATGCATTGGAATGTGTGTTTTAAGAAGATAACCACCAAGCAGTCAAAGACGTCCCCATCGGTTGCCGCTGCTACCCTGGCACAGGCTTTCAAGGTAGACTTTTGATTTCCTTTGCTTATACCGATTTTGTCCCATACTCACATAATCTTTTCAGGATACATCGGTCGCTATGGGAACCTCATCGGTAACCTTTATCTTTTGAAAAAATTTCATAAACATTCTTTCACATTTGTACTTATGAAATCTTGGTTATTGTAACAATAAACTGGCAAATCGGCAAAGACCAGAAGCACCAAAATAAGTGCCGATGCCCCCCAATCTAGCCAAGTCAAGAGAAAAGGCCCCAAGAGCACCAAGTCGCAACCAAAGCGCCAGAAGACAACACCACCTTCTCCGCCTCGTCCGATGTCGCCGATTCATGTGGAATCATCTCCCTCTTCACCAGAAATCCAAACACGGTAAATACCGTCCCCTCCTCAGTTAGCACCTCAGCCACAAGAAGCTCCAGCCAATGTACTTGAGCAGACCGCCGATCCAGCTGATTTGATTGTGTCATCGGTTGTTCCATCAGAACAAACAAGTACTGTCCCCCCTCAAGGTAAAGCGCTAATCATAACATCATTACCGATGACTCTTATTTTTACTAATCATAACCATTCTCGTAATTTTCCAGTCGATATCATTCCATCGGCAGCTCCAGCCGATCAACCCATAGTACCGACAGTATCATCAAGCTAGAGGTGTGAAATTGCTCTAAAACAAGTAAGTTATATAATTTCCATCCTTTATTACTGATATTTGACCATCAAATAACTTATCTTTATCTTCTTTCAGGAACAGGACTCCCAGACAGCTTATTCTCTTTTGCCATTGATATTTCCGATGATGAGGGCTAAGAAGCGAGCTCATAGGTATCATCCCAATTGGTCTGCTAGCTCTGCTGCATCAAGATACCGCCCAATTGGTTGACGATTCTGACCGAGCCAAAGCTCTGTTCAAGACCCTTCATGGTCAGATCCCAGCCGATGTAGAAGAGGTCCTATTACAAGCTACGCACTTAGAGAGCCGTCAACTCCAATACCAGAGAGTTACCCAGCGTCTTGCCGATAGAACCGCCCATGCCCAACTCTCAGAGGAAGTAATGCAAGTGAAGCGTCTTGCCGATGAGAAACACAGCAGCATCGACATTCTGCAGTCCACATGGGAAACACTGAAGCAGAAGATTTCCGACATATCAGCAAGAAGGGAAGCCCTGCTGGCTGAGCTCAAACAAGTGGAAGAGGCCCTGTCTCAAGGTCAGCAAGAAGAAAGCCAGCTGCCTGAGATGATCAAGACTCTTTAGCAAGAATGAAACATTTAGGCTCGGAAGGCATCGCAAATGAAAAAGAAACTGAAGCCAGTAGTGGGTTCTGTCGATGAGGACATCCGGGTGATAGAAGAGGCCGACCAAATTTGCCTGCGCGCCATATCGACCATCCAAGCTCTGCTAAATTTGTGAACTCTTCATCGACAACTTGTTTGGTTCTGCTCTTAGAAACTTTTGCTCATTCTGGTCTAGCAGATATGGCTATTATCAGCACTTTTAAGAACATTATGCGTGACCTCAGATGCATTTCATCCAGCCGATAGGAGTGTTATCGGCACTTAAACTTTTATGCATCAACCCAGATGCTTGGGTAATATTTCTTTAAATATTTTCCATTTAATGCTCTAGGAAATTCAACCCCTTCGAGAGTTTCCAAAATATAAGCATTACCAGGATCAGACCGATTTATCCGGTAAGGACCTTCCCAATTAGGAGACCATTTTCCATACTTTGAACTTTTAGTCCCGATCGGTAAAATTAATTTCCATACCAAATCTCCATCGGTAAACTTTTTTGTTTTTACCTTTTTATCATACCATCTAGCAACTCTCTTTTTATTTTCTTCTATACTTATTAAAGCTCTCAACCAATGCCCTGCCAAATCATCTAACTCATCTTTCATCAAAGTAGCATAGTCATCGGCAGCCAATTGATCTTGAAAAGAGACCCGCCTAGATATAGTCTTCATTTCCCATGGTAGCACTGCATCGTGTCCGTATACCAATGAAACTTTGGTCGATCCATGACATGCCATCCGATATGACCACAAACCTTCATTCAACAATGTATGCCACCTTCTAGGATTTTCTTCAATCTTTCGCTTGATGAGCTTAACCTTTGTTAGATGCTTTGGCTTGTCCATTAGCTTGAGCATAATAAGGACAACAATTTAATACATTAATCCCCATACCGATTGTAAATTCATCAAACTCTCCCGATGTGAACATAGTACCCTGATCGGTAGTGATTGTTTGAGGAATACCAATTCGGTAAACAATATGCTCTTTCACAAAATCAATCATGTTAGCCGATGTCACTTTCTTCAAAGGAATAGTGTCGGTGTTTTCCACCCGGGGGGTCACACCAACGAGTAAAACTTGTGTGCGTACTCCCCTTTCCAGATGGTGATGCAAGAAAAGACATAAAGATTTATCCTGGTTCGGGCAAGAGAAGGCCCTACGTCCAGCGGGGGGGAGTGTTTGTATTATCTTGCACCTAAGCGCTTGTACAGGGGTGAATACAGGCGAGGTATGAACTGAGATGGAGTAAGGTTGCTCTACTACGTATGTCTTGTGTTGTGTCGCGTGTCTCGTATCCGCTCCCGAACCTCCCCTTTTATAGTTCCAAGGAGAGGTCTAGGGTACATGTATAGGTGAGAGAGTAGGGGTCGATAGAGGTATGGCGCGCTGACCTACTCGAGGCCTCCATACCGGCGTGGTCTCGAGCCGTCTTGTCTTGGTACTTTGATGATGATTACGCGTGCCCCTGAATCCCGCTCCTGTGCGTCGTCCTGGACTGGTTTGTCTGATGCGCGCCTGTACGTCGTGGTAGCAGCTACGTCGGAGTGGTTGAGGTGCTGTCAGTCGTCGCCCGATCCTTCCCTAGGAAGGAAACGTGCCTACTCGAGGGTCAAGTGCCGTGTAACGCCTCGCTGGCCAGAGCGCTGACTTTGGGCGTCTCGAGGGGGTCTCGACTGGACGTTCCGACCCACTCCCTGCGCCCTGCCACGTTCTGGCTTGTTTGGTGGGGAAGGCTGCAAAAAGAACGACAGGACGGGTGCTTGTTCCCTATCACACTTCCCATGACTGACGGGTTAGGTGTGAACGCGGCAAGCGCATTAAATGCCCTGGTTCCCATGCCCGCGTCGGACGGCGGGCGGCGTCCCAGCGCTCGAGGCCTTTAGACTGGTACGAGCCTGTTTCCGTATTCGACGGTAGCCGGCGCTCGAGCCCTGGTCGATTCGCAGGACGCTCTTTCGATGTTCGTGGCTACGGTCGTCGAGGACCGAGCGTACAACTAGGGGGGCGTCGAATCGGAGGCCTCGACTTTCATACGGATGCTCTCGCTATGCATATCAGTTAGGGTACCCCTTACTGATATCCTCGACAGTAGCCCCTGAGTCTCTATTCGAGCGCTTGCGCTCGAGTGGACGCTCTTTTTTGTTGTTGAATTTCCGTGGGGGCGCGCGAGCGACCCCACGGGGGTTGCCTGTAACTTCCCGCCTCCACGAGGCCAGGCCCTCTTACATCTGGCAACTTTTCTAGGATATAGTCACCCCCCATAGACCAACACTAGTCTTTTCTACATACTTTGTCCTCACTCGTGCGCACTTGGGAACTACTTCCCGGTCGGTCACCCATCGCTAAATTGCTCTAGGCCAAACACGCTTAACTTTAGAGTTCTTTCCAGATAGGCTCTCGGAAAAGAAGTTGCAACTTGTTGGTTTGAGTCTCCTATTAATCCTATTAAGCCCTGGGCCAGGTGTTACATCCTCACCCCCTTAAGAGATCGACGTCCTCGTCGATCAACCCCAAGCCAGGAACGTCTCCTCTTGGCCATGTCCGTGCATCCAGTGCCAGCGCATATGCCATGCTGTGCGACCACTCCGGGTCCACACCAGCCATGGACACCATGCCAGCACAACTGCAACACACGTGCCCGTGAAACCGCGAGAGTCGGCTCTGATACCATTCTGTAACGTCCCGCCTCCACGAGGCCAGGCCCGCTTACATCTGGCAGCTTTTCTAGGATATAGTCAACCCCCACAGACCAACACTAGTCTTTTCTGCACACTTTGTCCTCACTCATGCGCACCTGGGAACTACTTCTCGGTCGATCACCCATCCCTAAATTACTCTAGGCCAAGCACGCTTAACTTTAGAGTTCATTCGAGATAGGCTCTCGGAAAAGAAGTTGCAACTTGTTGGTATGAGTCTCCTATTAATCATATTAAGCCCTAGGCCAGGTGTTACATAGCCCCCGAGCCCTTGGAGGAGTTTTTGACTCCTTCGAGGGTTATATTGCCTAATCTGCGAAAGTGCTCTCGATGCCCATCGTGGAAGGCGAGCTGAAGGCCTGGATTGGTTTATTTCGCACAGGGGTCACGACGTACTTCCAGTGGAGCGAGCGTCATCTACCCGAGATTGAGTTCCTAGCGCGTAATCCATGTGAGAGCCCGTGCCCCATTCGAGGGGGTCGGCTGTAGCCCGGAGGTGTTCTCATAAAGCGGGGTCGACGTGGTCGGGGTTACTGGTCTCGTTCGATAGAGTCCAGCTGCTCGATGCCTCCCCTTAGGGGGATTCCTCTCGACCATCTCGTCCTCGCCTTGGACATCCCCAGCGAGTCCTCGAGGCGGCCCTCGTTTTTCGACCGCTCGCTAGGCATCCCTGACTCGGGTACTCGAGATCGGCTGTCGAACCCGTTCGGTGGGTCAGCCTGCGACCTCTCGAGGTTCTTATGAATACGTACCTTGGCTTACAGGGGAAGGAAAAGAAAGCGGTGGTTTGCCTTTTTGCCCGTTGGGCGCGCCTTTTTAGGCGGGAGCCGTTGTGACACTGTACTAGTGTGGAATTCGTAGCGTCCCGTCTGTGAGAGAGATAAGGACCGTTAGGCGGTGCATTTATTGGTGGAGTTACCGTATCAGTCGGATCCGTCTGTTGGTGGGTTGCCGTCTATAAATGTCCTGTGGTCTTTCTGCCGTCGCTCCTTCTGCCTTCTCCCTCCGTTCTTGCCTCTGCTTCCTTGCCATCTCACACGCGCGCACCCTCGAGCAGTAGTGAAGTTGCCCTTCTCCCATCTAAAAATGCCGGTGAGACTCATCGCTGCCGATGACTGGCGCCCGTCATCGATGACGGAGCACCGGCTGTTAGAGCTCGAGAGGGAGGGACTCCTGTGCCCGCGCACTTCGTCGTCGCGGCCAGAGTGGATCGCGCTGGCGGCGGACCACCGGGAGCCAAGGCCGCCCAAGGGCTATGTGGTCTCCTTCGCAAAGTTCCACCGCCACGACTTGGGCTCTCCTCCGAGCTGTTTCATGCGGGCGCTCTGCCTCCACTATGGGGTGGAGCTCCAGCATTTCTCGCCGAACGTCGTCACCGCTGCGGCGGTTTTTGCCGCGGTGTGTGAGGGCTACCTGGGGATGATGCCTCGCTGGGATTTGTGGCTCCACTTGTACCGGGGCGAGCTCTTCAATGCCCCTAGTGGAACCACATGGGTGAGGAAGCCGGTACGGGCTGGGTGCCTCAACCTGGTGCTCAAGACCGGCAAGTCGAAGAGGCCGTGCGAGTACATCCTAGTGGAGTTGACGTTGAATCATGCCGGATGGGACTCCCAATGGTTTTACTTACGGAACGACAACGACCTCTTCCACGCCTACACCGAGCGCTTGATCTCGGAGCGCCCGGGCCACTGGAGTTACGGCGTTGTCCAAGCCCACCAGCCGCGGCTCGACCCCATTCTCGACGCCCTAAAGAAGCTGCGTGAGGAGGGCTTGACTGCCGCGCTCGTCCTTTCCGCCATACATCACCGACGAGTGCTCCCATTGATGTCTCGGCTGTTGAGGATGGACGAGATGGGCCCTGGCGTCCTGTCTCTCGCCCTCGAGGCTTGCCAGATGTCTAATGAAGCGCCCGCGGACGATGAGGTCGTCGCCAGAGTCAGGGTGGCCGTTTCAGCCTGAACACGTCAACGGCTTCCCAATGAGGCCCGATCAGGGATCGATCGACCTGGAAAGTCCATTTCCTATGTATGGTTTCGATTCTCGATTTTCTTCGACCACTTTTAAGACTTATCTTTGCTAGTGCAGGGACCGATCGACGCTCGGTCCTTGAAGCCTCTGGTGAAGGAGGACGGCGTGGATCGTGACAAGAGGTGCGAGTCTGTGGAGAACCTGAAGTCTGTAAAGGACTTGGAAAAGAAGTTGGAGAAGAAGAAAAATCTCGCGCGACAAGCATTGGAGACTCTTCGAGCGAAGTCCAGGCAGAGGGGGGAGCCTGAGGAAGAATCACCCAATGAGGACGACGGTGGCGATGGTGATGACGATTGCGACGACTCTGAGGGGATGGCGTCCCATCTCGATCGGATCCTCGAGGCCCCGCCTCAGAATGGCGTCGACGTCCCGCAGACGGTAGTCCCAAAGGGGGCGCCAAGCGGGTCTCGTGAGAGTCAACAGAGGGAGTCATCCCCACACCGCTCCCGCGCTGACACTCCCCCAGAGCCTGTGCCAGGTCGGACCGTCCCCTGCCCCCAACCTCCTCCCGCGTCTAAGGCGGGCCACCAGGTTAAGTCCCTGGTGACGGGGCCGCTAACTCGTGGTCGTGCCACGGCTTCGAGTAAGGGGGAAACGGATCGCGGGAGTACCAGTCCAGGCGCTGGCCGGGCGGGAGACGCCGAGCCGAGACTGGCGCCCGCTCGCGAGGAGCTGGGAGCCTCGATGCAGGGTGGCTCGAGGCCTGCTAATCGAGGGACCGGTAGGCGGGTCGCCCTTCCTGTGGGGTAAGATTTTCGATGTTATGATTCTCACCTTTTGATGTCTTTGCATTTTCTCGGGTTACGGCTTCTCTTACGCTTGTTCCTCTCTCCTCAGGTTGAAGCGGATGCTCGAACAGGCCCAGCCCTCGATGGCCAAGAGGCTTAAGGTGGGAGCGGTCTCCAAAGACTTAGGTTAGCCGTTCATTCCCGTCATCTTGGGAGTCGTGTTGCCCTTATGTCGATCATCATGACGACTGACTTTTTGCTTTTGAGTGCTTATAGGCTCCTCTGATCCTCGGCCGTCGACTGGTGTCGAGGGCGCCCCGCCTCGTCCATTGGTGGGGGAGTCCACCCCGCCTTCGCCGAAGCGGGTCGAGGTGCCTCGTCCTCAAGAGCAGGAGGGAGCCCCCGAGCCTCCCCGATTTGGGGTCGAGGGGGATCCTATCACAATAAGTGACGGGTCCAGCGGCGACGGGCCTTCGAAGGATGCCCGCCCCATGGACGAGGAGGTCGAGGCTTCTCCCGTCGTGAAGCGGATGCCTTGGCCCATCGGGCTTCACTCCGTCGAGGAGCAGAGGAAGAGAGGAGAGGAAGACGCAGCAACAGCTGCAGGAGGGGCAGCAGCAGCCGCAGCAGGAAGGAGAAGAAGGAGAGGAGGGGCGGCGGCCAGAAGGAGCCCAGCTCGAGGAGCTGCTGGAGCAGGATCGACAGTAGGAGCTACGGGAGCTCTAGGAGCAGCAGCAGAGGAGCCAGCAGTTGGAGGCGCTGCTCAAGCCACCACCACGCAGTCTGCCCTGGCCAGTGCCGCCAACGCCACAAGAGCCTAAGACCGGGGAGGAGGGTCTGCCGGTCTATGGTCCTCCGACTCTGGCGTGGCTCCGTCCAGGAGCGCCCACTTCTATCCCGGTGGAGCCAGGGCAGGCGGATGGCGTGGTGGCGCTTGCTTGCATGATGCGCACGGTCTACGGTCTACGGCATCGAGGGGATCGCTCCCAGATTTCTCCGAGAGCGACGGCCGTGGGAGGACCACAAACCCTCTGAGGAGGATGAGGCCGGGATGTCGGGGGGTGACGCTACCAACGAGACCGGGACCTGGAAGATAGTGGATGACGACGGGCGATTCCCCTCCCTTATCGACCTATTTTTACGTCATGGGGGGTCGCTCGAGACGGTCCACGAGCTCATCCGGGGTGTTAAGGCGCGCACAGAGGAGGAGATGGAGAACTGGTGCCCCGACCGGATCCGCATCCGGGCCTCCACCGACCCGTTCGAGCCTAACATTTTTATGGATGATCGAAAGGAGGCCGAGAAGTGGGAGCATCTTGAGGAGCTTTGCCTCTGGATTAAGCATGTGGTGGGTCTCCTGTCCGATGTCGTCAACAATGGGCTTGGCCCGGCCTACTTTGTAAGTGTCTTTGGGCATTACTTATTATAGCATGTTTTGGTTTTATGTTCATACTGTTCCACTGCTGGCTCACAGGATCTGAAAGAGACCTCCCGCATCAAGTCAAGCTTTATCCATGCGACGTGGGGCGGCTACGAGCAACTCCCTCTCCTCAAGGACCAACTCCTGGAGTCGCAGGAGAAACTCCTCAAGGCTTACAAGGAGCTTTTGGTGCATGAGGAGGTGAAGAAGGAGAGGGAGGCCGCTCTGGCCGAAGCTCGGGAGGCCTCGAGGAAAGTGGTGGAAGAGGCTACGCTGTTGAGGGAGCGGACCGTGTCGGTCGAGGAGGCTGCATCGAAGGCTCGGGAAGAGGCCGCATTCTATAAGGATGCAGCCGCCGATCTTGACAAGGTAAAGGTCCTTATCAAGGCTGACCTTGCCTCTGCTCGAGAGGCATTCCAGGAGATGAAGGTGGAGTGCGTGAAGGGCAAGATTGCTCGAAGCGCCGTAGAGGAAGCCAAGAAGAAGGCCCTCGAGGATCTCGAGGCAGAGTAGGCTTGATCTTGCAGCCTCTCTGACGACATCGACCATCTGTAGAGAGCGTTGTTGGAGAAAGATGGAGCCATTGCGCAGGCGGGCAAGGTGATCGAAGACCTGCGGGTCGCAAATACCGACCTGGCGCGCTCCTACAAAGGGATAGAGAGGGCCAACATCGACCTTGTTGATGAGAATACAGCCCTAGAGGAGAAGATTCGCGGTATGTTTGTACCCTCGTGTTTCCTTTCCATAGCGTACTTTGTGTTATCTAACTTCTCTATGTCTGTCTTTGTAGGGCTTAAAGATGAGCTACTTGCTGCTCAAGTTGAGGCCCGCTCCACCAAGGCTCAGCTCGAGGGGGAGGTCGCTTTGAACGGTCGGCTGTGGACGGCGACAAGCGATCTCTCGGCCTCCTGGGAGCTCGTGCCCGTGGACGAGTCGAGGGAGGCAGCTCGAGGCGACGCACTGGTCGACCAGCTATGCTATCTAGGTGCTATGCTGAGGGACCGGGTGCGGGACGCCCTTCATACCGGGGTGAAGCGGGCAATGGCGGTTGTATGCTCAGGCTTTTCCTACGATATGGAGGTGGTGTCCCATGGCTTTGTCAAAGACATTTCCAAGACCGACGCAGAGAATGAGGAGAGGCTCCATGCCTTGATCGACAACGAGGAGGCTCCTGGGGAAAGGCTGGCGAGGCTGTTCGAGCCGGAAGTACTTCCTCCTGAGACTAGCTCGGGCGTATACGAGGGTGGTGAGGGCCGAGATGCAGACTGAGGCCTGCGAGCCTACTATGGGTGCTAAGGCCCCTTGTACAGTACTTATTATTCTGTCTTAAGTGTTACTGTGTTTTGAGTGGTTTATAAGATCTCTGAATATTTGCTTATTCCTTTGTTCTCACCCTCTTTTGTTTCCTTTTTGCCTACGTCTGTATTCCCTATTTGATTTTTCGTTAAGGCGACCTTGATTGTCTCGAGGGTGAGGGAGCGAGTAGAGTTAAGGCGACCTTGATTGGCCTCGATGCCGCGTTGGGAGACTATGTATCCCAGGAGCATGCCTCGAGGTACACCAAAGACGCATTTCTCGGGGTTGAGCTTGATCTTGTTGGCGCGTAAGCAACTGAAAGCTATCTCGAGGTCCTGAATCAGGTCTCCTCATTTCTTTGACTTGACGACGATATCGTCGACGTATGCCTCGACCGTCGACCCTATATATTTGCCAAACACGTGGAGCATGCATCGCTGGTATGTTGCTCTCGCGTTTCGAAGCCCGAACGGCATGGTTACATAACAATACATCCCAAAAGGTGTGATGAAAGATGTCGCGAGCTGGTCGGACTCTTTCATTTTTATTTGATGGTAACCAGAATATGCATCAAGGAAAGAAAGGGCTTCGCATCCTGCGGTAGAATCAACAATTTGATCGATACGTGGCAATGGAAAAGGAACATTCGGACATGCTTTATTTAAACTTGTATAATCGACATACATCCTCATTTTCCCATTCTTTTTCTTAACTAGTATAGGGTTTGCTAACCAGTCGGGATGGTGAACCTCCTTGATGAATCTGGCCGTCAAAAGCTTGTGGATCTCCTCACCAATGATCTTACGTTTCTCCTAGTCGAAGCGACGCAACCGTTGTTTCATAGGCTTGGAACCGGCTCGAATTTCCAAGGAGTGCTCCGTGACTTCCCTTGGTATGACTGGCATGTCCGAGGGACTCCATGCAAAGATGTCGGTGTTTGCACGGAGAAAGTCGATCAGCACGGCTTCCTATTTGGGGTTGAGGTCGGAGCTTATCGTCAGCACCTTGCCGTCGGAGTTGTTGGGGTCGAGCGGGATCTTCTTCGTTCCTTCTGCCGGCTCGAAGCTGCCCGCGTGGCGCTTGGGCTCTGGAGCGTCTATGGCCAGGGCTTCGAGCTTCGAGGCGAGCTTGGTGGAGTTCTCGACAGCTTCCCCATACTCGACGCATTCGACGTCGCACTCGTACGTGTGCTCGTAGGAGGAGCTGACGGTGATGACGCCCTTAGGTCCGGGCATCTTCAGCTTCAAGTAGGTGTAGTTGGGGATAGCCATAAACTTGGTGTAGCCCGGTCGCCCGATGATGGCGTGGTACGTGCCTCGGAATCCCAGCATCTCAAAGGTGAGGGTCTCCTTTCTGAAATTGGCCGCTGTGCGAAAACAGACCGGCAAGTCAATTCGACATACCGGCAGCGCCTTCTTTCTGGGCACGACACCATGGAATCCGCCGGCGCTTGGTTGGAGCTACGCCCTGTTGATGCTGAGAAGGTCAAGGATCTCGAGGTAGATGATGTTCAGGCTGCTGCCGCTGCCCATCACCACCTTCGAGAGCCTAGCGTTGACGATGATGGGGTCGACGACGAGCGGGTAGACGCCGGGAGCGACTACATTGTTGGGGTGGTCGTCTCGATCGAAGGTGATGGCGGTGTTCGACCAGTTGAGGTACTGGGGCACTGCCATCCTTGCCGCAAAGACCTCGCGACGTTCCCTCTTGCGTTGCCTTGCGGTTAGCTACGTTGAGGGCCCACCGTAGATCATGTAGCAGTAGTGGACGGCTGGGAAACCTTCGTCGTCTTTGTCGTCCCCCTTTTCGCCATTCTTCTCTTTCTTCAGGTCTTCTTTCTTGAACCCTAGGCCGTCGAAGTACTTCTTCAACATACGGCAATCCTCGAGCTTGTGGTTTGCCCCTCCCTTATGGTAAGTGCAGGGCTCCTTTAGCATTTTGTGGAAGATAGCCCCCTCTGGGGGTCCTCGAGGCCTTTTGCGCTCCATGGTGGCGACGAGATCGTCGTCGAGGGCTTCCCGCTAGAATAGCCATGCTTTCTTCTTCTTTTTGTTCTTCTTGGGTCCTCGACTGGGGCCCTCATCATCATCGGTGGGCGACTTGCTTTTCCCTCCTTCGCAGCTGAAGAAGGCACCGACCGCTTCTTCCCATGCAGCGTAGTTTGCCGCTACGTCCATCAGCTCGTCGACGGTCTGAGGATGATTTCTACCTAACTCCCGCACCAAATCTCGACTAGTGGTGCCCGAGACAAAGGCCAGGATGACATCGTGGTCTGGGATGTGTGGCAGCTCAGTGCGTTGCTTCGAGAAGCGTCGAGCATACTCCCGGAGAGTTTCTCCTAACTTCTGCTTGCACTTACTGAGGTCCCATGAATTGCCGGGCCGTATGTAGGTCCCTTTAAAGTTGCCCTCGAATACTCTGACCAAATCGACCCAATCGTGGATATGATTGGCCAGGAGTTCCTCGAGCCATCTGCGGGCGGTGTCGGAGAGAAAAAGCGGCAACTGCCGGATGATGGCTCGATCGTCTCCTCGAGCGCCACCCAACTGATAGGCTAATCAGAAGTCTGCCAACCATAGCTCTGGCTTGGTCTCGTCGTTGTATTTAGCGATGCTGGTCGGGGGTCGAAACGGGCTGGGCAGCGGCATGCTGCGGATTGCTCTGCTGAACACCCAAGGGCCCGGCAGCTCCGGGGCCATCCGGTCCTCATCGCTATCGTATCTCCAACCGCGGTGGGTGCTGTAACCACGTTCTTCTATGTCCCCACATCGACGGCGATGATTCTCGTCGATGTCGCGTCGTGCGTCGTGTCGTCGCTGATTGTCGATGGGGTAGTTGAGGACGAGTGCTGGCTTCTTCCCTCGAGGGGGCGGCTGCTAATGGACCGACACCTCCTTTTCGTTCTGGGCCAGCTCATCACGCTTCTCCGTGGCTGCTCCTCGATGTCGAGAGGCCGAGCTCTCGGCCTGCTGAATTGCCGCCACTTGGAGCAGAGTCTGCACCTCGTCTTGAATGCGTCGCGCTTGGGGATTCGACGGTTCGGGCATATTGCGTAGCAGCATTGTCGCTGCAACGATGTTCTAACCCACTCGAGGGAAACGGCTAACAGACTGCTCAGGCTCCCCGTCTCCGACGATCTGTCGATGTACTTCTCGAGCCTGTCTACGGACACTTCCGCCAGGCGGGTATGGCTGGTCCTGCTCGAGGATCTGTTGAAGCAGGACAAGGCACTCGCGATCTTCATCGAGCTTCGCTTTGAGCTCTCGTAGCTGCGCAAGTTGCGCGGTTCTGTCTTCTTGTGGAGGGAGTGTTGACCTGACCGTCGTTCCTAGGCGTCCTGGGTCTTCCCTTACTACAGGGGCTCGACCGCCGGCAACGGTGTCTTGTGTCTCGTCGGTAGTTTCTACCGCCCCATCGATATGAAAGTATTCCCTAGTAGGGTCGTAGCTGTCGGACTCAGAGTCGAAGTCCGGCTCGGCGGCGTAGAAATATCCA
Organism: Sorghum bicolor; assembly: GCF_000003195.3. NCBI lineage: Eukaryota > Viridiplantae > Streptophyta > Magnoliopsida > Poales > Poaceae > Sorghum > Sorghum bicolor. Next base: position 40,663,066 of record NC_012874.2, on the reverse strand, counting down.
CGTCCCTCCTCTAGCAGCCGTTGCCTGAGTGAGGTGATCGTGTATCGCCCAGGCCCTAGGCGTCGGAGGCCTCGTACCTGAGAGAAATCCGGCAACTCGGACGTCCGTTGTTGTGCTCCAGTGTCGCGTGGGAGGACCATTGGTCTCTCCACGTACGTCTGGGCGTTTGGACATATCGTCCTGGCGAGTGACGCCGCGACATTGTCCAGACCGAACGGCAGCGCTCTTCTTGGGGCGAACAACCCATGTGGAAGTAGCGTCGTGGCGGGCAAGGGCGCGCAGGGCGCGCCGTCTCCCAACGTCGTCGTGCGATCCTCGTGGCGTTGGGCCGTCATACCCGTGGTTTCGGCGCGCGGGACTGTCGGCTTCTGTGTCACCTCCTACCTAGCACGAACTGTCGGTCGTGACAAGACAGAGGGGTGATGGTGGCGCTGTCCACGTCTCTTCTTGGGCGGGGAGGCGTGGTGGCGAGGTCATCTCGGAGCCCTCAACAATGCTGGCGCAACGCGAGCTCCTCACGGTCCTTTGACTGAGAGCAGGATCATGTCATAGCCAAAACCGGTAGACATGAATTCGAGGCTCCCAAACCAAATCACTGTGGAGCACGAAATCGGCGAAACGGGGGTGGCCATCTGGAAAGGAATGTAAAATCGGTGAAATAACACGCAGGACCACTACCTGGCGCGCCAACTGTCGGTGTTTCCCCCCTGGGGGGTCACACCAATGAGTAAAACTTGTGTGCGTGCTCCCCTTTCCAGATGGTGATGCAAGAAAAGACACAAAGATTTATCCTGGTTTGGGCAAGAGAAGGCCCTAAGTCCAGCGGGGGGGGAGTGTTTGTATTATCTTGCACCTAAGCGCTTGTACAGGGGTGAATACAGGCGAGGTATGAACTGAGATGGAGTAAGGTTGCTCTACTGCGTATTGTCTTGTGTTGTGTCGCATGCCTCGTATCCGCTCCCAGACCTCCCCTTTTATAGTTCCAAGGAGAGGTCTAGGGTCATGTATAGGTGACAGAGTAGGGGTCGATAGAGGTATGGCGCGCTGACCTACTCGAGGCCTCCGTACCGGCGTGGTCTCGAGCCGTCTTGTCTTGGTACTTTGATGATGATTACGCGTGCCCCTGAATCCCACTCCTATGCGCCGTCCTGGACTGGTTTGTCTGATGCGCGATTGTACGTCGTGGTAGCAGCTACGTTGGAGTGGTTGATGTGCTGTCAGTCGTCGCCCGATCCTTCGCTAGGAAGGAAATGTGCCTACTCAAGGGTCAAGTGCCGTGTAACGCCTCGCTGGCCAGAGTGCTGACTTTGGGCGTCTCGAGGGGGGTCTTGACTGGACGTTCTGACCCACTCCTTGCGCCCTGCCACGTTCTGGCTTGTTTGGTGGGGAAGGCTGCAAAAAGAACGACAGGACGGGTGCTTGTTCCCTATCACGCTTCCCATGACTGACGGGTTAGGTGGGAACACGGCAGGTGCATTAAATGTCGTGGTTCCCGTGCCCGCGTCAGGTGGCGGGCGGCGTCCCAACGCTCGAGGCCTTTAGACTCGTACGAGCCTATTTCCGTATTCGACGGTAGCCGACGCTCGAGCCCTGGTCAATTCGCAGGACGCTCTTTCCGTGTTCGTGGCTACGGTCGTCGAGGACCGTGCGTGCAACTGGGGGGGCGTCGAGTCGGAGGCCTCGACTTTCATACGGATGCTCTCGCTGTGCGTATCAGTTAGGGTACCCCTTACTGGTATCCTCGACAAATAGCTTCAACCCACTTAGTAAAATAGTTAGTGGCAACTAAGATGAAGTTATGCCCCTTGCTTGATGGCGGATAGATCTGGCCGATTAGATCAATAGCCCATCCCCGAAACGGCCAAGGCTTAATAATAGGATTCATGGATGATACGGGTGCCCTTTGAATATTGCCAAATCTTTGACATCCTTGACATCCTTTGAAATATTTAAAGCAATCCTCAAGTATAGTCAGCCAATAATACCATTTCTCCTAATCATCCACTTCATCATAAAAGCCGACTGATGTGCTCCGCACACTCCTTCATGGATTTCGCACATCAAGCTTTTAGCCTCATCATCACCCAAGCACTTGAGTAAAACTCCATCTATTGTTTGATAATATACATACTTGGTAGCTTGAAACCTGACATGCCTCTCAACCTTTTTAGATGGATCTTCCACGTAATCAATGATTTCTTTTCTCCAATCATCGGCACTGATTGCCGATAACATATTTAAGATAGGTTGATATCCCGAAGCGTGCTGAGCAAACCGATTAGCCTCTTCATTATGTAACCGAGGAACATGCTCCAATCAGAAATCCTTGAATTCCCTCAATAGTTGTATGCTCTTTTCATAATAAGTTATCAAGACTTCACTTTGGCATTCATAAATTCCAGCCAATTGATTTATAACAAGCATAGAATCGCCGAAGATTTCAACAGCATCAGCATGAACCTCTTTTAGCAATTCCAACCCTTTGATCAGAGCTTGGTACTCAGCTTGATTATTTGTTGACGTGGCAACAATCGGCAAAGAAAACTCATACTTCTTTCCCCGAGGAGAAATTAGCACTATACCGATTCCTACCCCCCGGTCACACGTGGATCCATCAAAGAAGAGCGTCCAAGGATCAATCTCCAAAGTCCCCACTACACCGCAATGCTCAGTCACAAAATCGGTCATAATCTGCCCTTTGACTGCCTTAGCCGATTCATAGTGCAGATCAAACTCTAATAGCACCAAAATCCATTTGCTGATTCTACCACTCATAATCGGCATAGATAGCATGTACCGGACTACATCATCCTTGCATATAACAGTACATTCGACCGATAGCAAATAGTGTCTCAACTTGATACATGAAAAGTATAACCATAAACATAATTTTTCAATCATCCAATACCTTGTCTCAGCATCCACCAATCTTCTACTTAAATAATAAATCACATGTTCCTTCCCCTCAAATTCTTGAATTAGAGCCGAACCGATGACCATTCCATCGGTAGACAAATACAATTTGAATGGTTTTCCTTGCTGAGGTGGAATTACAACTGGAGGGTTTGTTAAATAATTCTTAATTTCATCCAATGCTGACTGTTGCTCTCTTCTCCATACAAACTCCTGATCGGCTTTCAACTCAAGTAAAGGACTAAAAAGCATGAATTTTACCAGACAAGTTGGATATAAATCGCTTGATAAAATTTATCTTGCCGATCAAAGATTGGAGTTCAGTCTTATTGGTAGGAGCAACTATTTTGTTTATAGCATCAATAGATCTCCTACTAATTTCAATCCCTCTCTGATGCACGATGAAACCAAGAAACTGACCTGCCGATACACCAAATGCACACTTATTAGGATTCATCTTTAAACCATGTTTCCTTGTGCACTCTAATACTTTTCGCAGATCGGCAAGATGCTTTGTGAAATCTCCAGACATAATCACCACATCATCAATATAGATTTCCACCAACTTGCCGATGAACTAATGAAAGATAAAATTCATAGCCCTCTAATAAGTAGCACCAGCATTTTTCAAACCAAAGGTCATGACTATACATTCGAACAACCCAACGTGACCAGGACATCTAAATGTAGTCTTTGGAATATCTTCTTCAGCCATGAATATTTGATTATATCCTGCATTGCCATCCATAAAGCTAATGATCCGATGTCCATCTGCAGCATCAACTAGCAAATCCAGATTTGATAGGTAACCGATGTTCAACAATAGATCGGTCTAAACCAAGCATCTCGGTATAATCCCAGGCAAAACAATCTTTATATTCCTTTAACAAATCGGTTAATTGTTGCTTACACTCAGAATCTAACTTAGCACCAATAAAAGTAGGCCTTGGCCTATCACCCTTACCTCTATCTACTTCTACTAAATCATCGGCCGATGTAAACCCCTGGCCTAATTTTCCATCATCGGCGAACCTATCCATTAAAACGCCCCATCAGAACTGACTGCTTGGATCGGTGGAATTTCATAATCGGCAACTTTGAGAAAATCCTTCTCTCAAATCTCCCCTGAAATGCATCTGGTCCTTTCATAATTGTCTGCTTTTGCCGATGCAATGACATATGAAGAATCACCTGGGACAATTTTAGTTTTGTCACCTACCCACTGAACCAAGTGTTGGGTATTCTTAACGTCATTACCAAAAGTAGACTTAGTTTTCTAATTCTGATAACAGCGCCAAAAATGCCAAACCTATCCCTCATACCACTTAAGCCAAGTTGTCATCCCCGGCATGACATGAGAAACGCGGTATTGAAATATGCAATTGCTCATCTAAATAAATAACAAATGGGATCTGCAAGCGCACAGATTAATACCGATGTAGCATTTTAACCGGGAAGTATTCCTGGTATCGTTATTTATATTTTTACCACTGGGAAGGGATTAGTAATCATCAATGTTGATTATAGAGTAGAATATAAGATTGAGTATCTATCATTGCATGTATAATTGAGAACATTTATCTAACTCTTTCATACAAGGATGTCACACAAAGGATATATAAAGTAATGAATAGTGACAAAGATAATTAATCTGATCAGCATAACTTAGCCACATATAAATATGATAAGCACCTCAATTAGATATTCTAGCAAGTCATTAGCATGGAATTAGGACAAACTATAAGAATATTTCCTGAGTTATTCTTAACTATACAGTCTAGCATATCATAGTTAGTGCAATTATACTTAGCAATCATTGTGAGACAGGACTACGCCCATGCATAGTGATATTAGCAAGGAATATGAGAAACATCGTAATCACTCCCCTATAATAATGTTGCTCTGCCAGCCCAATACACGAGAGGGGGACTATATAAGAATCAATAGAGCTGTCACTACCACGAACTACCCCACGATCTAGCATATAGGGTACAATCGCAGATAAATACGGTATAAGCACCACGCCTACACAATATCTATCATTTACCCATGGATCCGATGGATAAACACTATACGATCCTAAACATGTATATAAATCCAATCTAACTAAGCCAAGTATAACTATGATAAACTAAGAACAATATAATTGCGAATATAAACAAGTAGAGCAAAGTCATAAGCAATATATTGAAGTAGAACAAAGTCATATTCATAATATTGAAGAACAAAGATGAACAACTAAAGTACAATAGAGAATTACCAAGAATCCTCCTGACAGATCCAGAAACCAATCGAAGATTGACTCCTTCTAGTTCTAATCCTATGTAGCTATGCTAATCTAGATGTCTAATTGATGTGGTGGCTCTAGGCTTGATCAGAGGCTTCTTCTCCCTTGATGAATAATGAATTAGGGTAGAGAGGTCCCCTCCTCCAAGGGCCAGGGGGTCTGGTTTTATAGTCCTTCCAAGTGAATATGGGCCGTCGGATCAAACCGACATTGATTGAATGGTTATCCTTGATCCTTTGGGTCGGTGGAGCGTAATCCCGAAAGAGAGTTCTGATTGGACTCTAACAGGAGGCGGGCGCCCTGGTCCCTAGCGCGGGCGCCCTAGGCTAGGCTTCGTTCTGCCTTCACTTCGTTCTCGTGGCTTCTGGAGTCTTCTAGATGTAAGATAATTGCGCGGCACGTTAATATCTCTATGTAATCCCGACGTGAGGGCCTTTTTTCCATATTTCCTGATAACCCCCTACAGAAATAGATAAACACCAAAACTCTTGGAATTCTGTCAGATAAAACCCTAAGTCTGGATGTTGATTTCATTTGGATCCTTTTCTTTGTTTATTTGTTAATTAAATTTGATACTTAAGTACCATCAACAAACTCCCCCAAGCATACCTCTTGCTCGTCCCTGAGCAAGGATAATCTCAGCGATGGATCAGAAGTTATTGTAATGCCTTTAAAAGTTGACGGTACACATGCTTTTAAATAAGATCTCATCTCTGAGTTAGAGTAAACTGTGAAAACTGAAAACTTACTTACTTTACCTTTTACCATGGGACTTGTAACCGTCTCTTCTGTCTTGAGTAGTTAAAAGATAGAACGGTCTAATCAAGTGCCATGTCTCTTATTCTTGATCAGCTATAGCTCTGAAGTTTTTGCAGATTTGCAAATAAAACTCAGAGATTCCTTGTATGACTCTCTCAGATCTCTCTTTTTTGGTATTTTTGGATCCTTACCAAGGCAGTGATGGTATATGCCTTCTCTCAAAATATGTAGTATTTGTGGTATGAGGCATAGTGACATTGCCTTCTCTCTCACCCTACTCTAATAAGGCTTTAATATCTAGAGCTCATAGGTGCGAGATAAAATATACATACTTACAAGACATTTATTGTATAGTCAAACCATGGATCCAAAGAAACAAATCAATATGTCAAATCAAGATGTGCATGTGTGACGAATGAATGGTGTATGGTGATGATGGTGATAACAATGGTGAAAGTCTAATTCTACTTTTGCTCTTTGAGGAGATACATACCTTCCTTGCTTTTTGAAACTTTGTGATGAGAATGAGACGCTCTCTATTTCATTTTTCTTTCCTCTCAGGTGGGTATCTTGTACCCCTAATTCTACTGTCGGACACTTGTCCATTTTTACCTGTCGTCTCACTTTTTATTTTCTTTCGAGGTTCCGGGCACTTGCCCCTTTTTATTTCCTCGTATCTTCTTCTTTTTTAGAGCACTCTTCTCATGAGATAATGTAGTAAGTGGTAGTAACCAAGATAACTTGAGCATTTATTTCATAGGGGAAAAATAGAAATATTTTTGGCTATTCTCTCCCAGATTAGGAGTAGAATATTTTTAGGTGGTTCTGGAGATGGAAATGGGTGGATATATGTGGATGCATATTTCCGGAGTAGAAACGGCATGTGTGAGTGAACGTTCAAGTGAATCTTGATTTAACCACATGACAACAAGCTCCTAAAGGTCTACACAGCTTGACCACACTCAATGCCATAAGTAGTAAAAAGTAAATGTGTGGCTCAAAGTCTAGCAAGCATGTATATATGGCTGTGGTAGGAATTTAAACTCGCATCATAGAGGAACTCATCATGCAATATTTTAAAGATTTTCAAAGATAAAATTCTCTAGAATTCTAGCATCTCTAGGAACAGATAAACAACAGCACATCTCTAGAAACAGATAAACAACAGCACAACCTTCCCATATCATATCCGTTAACAACTTAGACTTCAGATCAAGTTTTCTTCCCACAAGTTTAGGTTTAGAGCAAGCTTTAAATTATAACAGTTATGTCTAAACTAGAGAGAAAACTCAAATTTGAAAAATTAGGTAGAGCAACTATTCATCATATCCATGCTAGACTTTTATTATTAAGATTCAGTTTAGCATAGCCACTTTATTTGTTTATTAACAACACTAAGCAAAACATATATATATATGCATAAAATCTTTATTTGGTTTCCCATAATTATGTATTTTAATATAGTATAAGTATAAAGATAGATAGAAATACTTAGCGGGATAGATGGGGGTGCTCTCCCTCAAGCTGAATTTTGATGTAATTTCTCTTGATGTAGCTAGCAAGTGGCAGAGGTGTATTTGAAAGTCGGCAGTATCCTGACAGCGATTAAAATATCCTTCGTCTGCTAGTCTTCTTGAAACTTAAATTTTGTGGAGCTCAAATAGACAACAAAGCTTTGTGGAACTGATTAAGTGTTAGCATAAATATCTAGCCTTCATCATGTTGAGCCTCCTCAATAAATGTAACTCTCTATTTTTATATTTTCGTTTTATAGAGCAGAAAAAATATTTTTTTTATTTTTATGCCACCACAGTGAATGTACTTATGGGTTTTATGCCACTCGTATACTCACATGGGGCTTACTGTTTTTTAACATTTTTATTTTCTTTTTAGGATAGTATGAACATGATTAACTAAGCAAACTATTTAAAATAATTGAAAGGGAAAGGATAACTACCAAGTTTACCTCTTGGCAAGGCGTTCGGTGTTTTTAAGTCCTCCGAACGGGACTCTCCGTTCTAGTTGTCCTGGGATTCGTTGGGTGGTGTAGTCGGTGCTTCTGGCAGCGCCTCCTCTTCATGTATGGTTATCTTCTCTTTCCACACCTGGCTCGGTGCTACGGTCTCCTCTGGATAATTCAGTTTAAACTGTACGTCTTCTGACCTTACCACTTCTCCTTCATAGTCTGCCCATCCATCCTTGATGATCTGCCTCCTCTGGTTGCGGTTGCGTCATTTTTTGACCTGCTTAGAGTCTTCAACAATATAGTTAGGGTCAGTAAAATAGCGGCGTACCTTCTCTGAGGGGAAGTGCATATGGACTTCTCTGGTTCCAATGTATATGATTGCTTTAACGGTGCTGAGGAACGGTCTTCCAAGGATGACAGGTGGATCGTATTCGTCTTCTCCCATGTCAATACCCTGAAAGTCTGTGTAGACAAAATGATCGTCTATTTTGACAGGGACACCAGTTACTATACCTTTAACCTCTCGAAATGTCTGATCTGCCATCTGGAGCAGAATGTATGTTGGTTTTAGGGGCATGGTTGTGAACAAGAGCCGATAGGTGACTGCGGCCAGTATGTTGACGCCCGATCCTGTGTCGCAAGTCGTCTTGTATAAGTTGTATCCATTTATGGAGCAATAGATGTTTGGCATTCCTGGGTCATCCTTAGCCAGAAACGGTGACTTAAGTCGATGATCTTGACCTCCTTGAACTGCAGTGACCATCTTAGCTGACTCGGTCCACACTTGCTTGTTCCTGTTCCTCCTGTTGGTTCTCTTCCTCGGTTCATGTCGAGATTGCTCTAGGATTTGTGTAGTCTTGTTCTTGAAGGAAAACGTCCCCTTCCTCCCTTTGATGTAGAAACCGATCTTGGCACCACTAGTGTAGATGACAGCTCCCGAGGTGTTCAAGAATGGCCTCCCTAAGATGATGGGTGCCCTCTCATCATTACTGGTCTCTATCACCACGAAGTCTGCTGGGGCGTACAAGGTACCAACTCGGACACAAAGGTTCTTCAATATTCCTTTTGGGAAACTTATCGTCTGATCTGCAAACTGCAAACACATGGTTGTTTCTGATAAAGGATATGTAAATAATTTTTCATTGAGTACCCTGGGCATAATGTTGACGCTAGAGCGAAAGTCGCAGAGTGCTTCTGGGAAGTCCACCATGCCGATGGAGATCGGGATGACGGGACGTCCTGGATCGCCTCTCTTGACCGGCAGAAGGTCAGTAGTAACTTCAGTGATGGGGTTACTCCAGTAGTTACATGCATCAAACATGTCTACAAGATTTGCAGATTCTAATCCTTCCGGTTGTGATGGTATACCGGGGTTAGTAGCAGGAACAGCAGCAGCTATTTGATTTAACTGAGATTCAATCATCTTATTAAAGCTAATTTGATTCTTGATGGCAGTAGAGAAATTAAACATTCTGTTATTTATATTTTCTAGCATTTTATCATTAGATGCCAATTTCGTGGATAGATTATCCATTAGCTTTCCTTGATTAGACACTAACTCTCTTAGAGGTGGAAAATTATTATTATTGTTGTAAGAATTGTTACCTTGATAATTACCTGAGTAGTTAGGCCTCTATTGATTCCAACCTTGATTTTGTTGAGGACGATTGTAGTAGTAGTTGTTGTTGTTATTGTTGATGTAGTTCACATCCTCAAGTATCTCAGGGCAGTGCCTGAGTGTCCAGTATCTCCACACTCCTCACAAGTCATGTGAGAGTCACAGATGTGCTTAACAACTTTCTTATCTCTAGCTCTATCATCGAGCTTCTTCATGAGCAGGTCTAGCTTTGCAGACAGCATGTCTACCTCCTTGAGCTGATGCATACCTCCACCTTTCTTGCATGTCTGGGTCCTCTCTTCATTCCAGCTTTGGTTGGACGCCATCTTCTCCACAAGAGCTGTGGCTTGTGATATGGTGAGTGATAGGAATGCTCCTCCAGCTGCAGCATCCATAGTCTCTCGGGCACTGTTGCCGAGCCCATGATAAAACGTCTGCATCAGTAGCCAACTCTCCATTCCATGATCGGGACATTCTAGGATGTAGTCTTGAAGCGCTCCCATGCTTCTGGAACGGATTCATAATGTTGTTGCTGAAAACTCGTAATCTTCCCACGGAGAGCATTGGTCTTGCCCATGGGAAAGAACTTAGCCAGAAAGTTTGTGGAGCAGAGTGCCCACGTAGTATTCTTTTCCTTTGTTGCGTAGAACCACTGCTTCGCTCTCCCTAACAGTGAGAATGGGAAGAGGCGAAGTAGTATAGCATCTCTGGGGACTCCTCATATGGTAAATGTGTTGCAAATCTCCAGGAAGTGTTGGAGATGAGCACTAGCATCTTCGTGTGCATTCCCACAGAACTGGTTGGATTGCACCATGTTGATAAGTCCAGGATTGAGCTCAAAGTTGCCATCGATCTCTGCAGCAGGTCCAGTGCGGATGTTGTCCATAGTGGGAGCTGAGAACTCACGGATCGATTTGTTCGCCATGGCTTCGAACTCTGAAGACAAGTTCTGGTGATCTTCTTGATTGGATGAAGCTTCTTGCTGAAGTGTTGATGATCTCTTCTTGAGCTTGGCTCTTGTTTTTCTGAATAATGCTTCGGGATTTTCAACAAAATTTCCTGGAAGATGTCTTCTATACATACATTACCCTGCATAAGATAAAAATAGAAAAATATCAGGGTAAAATTGTATGAGAGAATTGATAAGCTCAATCATATTAGTGATGCGAATGATGACTCAAAATTCTATATTCATTCCTGATTAGTAATCAACCTTCCCCGGCAACGGCGCCAAAAATGCTTGTTGGGTATTCTTAACGTCATTACCAAAACTAGACTTAGTTTTCTAATTCTGATTATAGCGCCAAAAATGCCAAACCTATCCCTCATACCACTTAAGCCAAGTTGTCATCCCCAGCGTGACATGAGAGACGTGGTATTGAAATATGCAATTGCTCATCTAAATAATTAACAAATGGGATCTGCAAGCGCACAGATTAATACCGATGTAGCATTTTAACCGAGAAGTATTCCAGGTATCATTATTTATATTTTAACCACTGGGAAGGGATTAGTAATCATCAATGTTGATTATAGAATAGAATATAAGATTGAGTATCTATCATTGCATGTATATCTGAGAACATTTATCTAACTCTTTCATACAGAGATGAGTGTCACATAAAGGATATATAAAGTAATAAATAGTGACAAAGATAATTAATCTGATCAGCATAACTTAGCCACATATAAATATGATAAGCACCTCATTTAGATATTCTAGCAAGTCATTAGCATGGAATTAGGACAAACTATAAGAATATTTCCTGAGTTATTCTTAACTATACAGTCTAGCATATCATAGTTAGTGCAATTATACTTAGCAATCATTGTGAAACAGGACTACGCCCATGCATAGTGATATTAGCAAGGAATATGAGAAACATCGTAATCACTCTCCTGTAATAATGTTGCTCTGCCAGCCCAATACACGAGAGGGGGACTATATAAGAATCAATGGAGCTGTCACTACCACGAACTACCCCACGATCTAGCATATAGGGTACAATCGCAGATAAATACGGTATAAGCACCACGCCTACACAATATCTATCATTTACCAATGGATCCGTTGGATAAATGCTATACGATCCTAAACATGTATCTAAATCCAATCTAACTAATCCAAGTATATAACTATGATAAACTAAGAACAATATAATTGCAAATATAAACAAGTAGAACAAAGTCATAAGCAATATATTGAAGTAGAACAAAGTCATATTCATAATATTGAAGAACAAAGATGAACAATTGAAGAACAATAGAGAATTACCAAGAATCCTCCTGACTGATCGAGAAACCAATCGAAGATTGACTCCTTCTAGTTCTAATCCTATGTAGCTATGCTAATCTTGATGTCTAATTGATGTGGTGGCTCTAGGCTTGATCAGAGGCTTCTTCTCCCTTGATGAATAATGAATTAGGGTTGAGAGGTCCCCTCCTCCAGGGGATAGGGTGTCTGGTTTTATAGTCCTTCCAAGTGATTATGGGCCGTCGGATCAAACAGACATTGATTGAACGGTTATCCTTGATCATTTAGGTCGGTGGAGCGTAATCCCAAAAGAGAGTTCTGATTGGAGTCTAACAGGGGGCGGGCGCCCTGGGCCAGGCTCCGTTCTGCCTTCACTTTGTTCCCGTGGCTTCTGGAGTCTTCTAGATGTAAGATAATTGCGCGGCACGTTAATATCTCTATGTAATCCCGACATGTGGGCCTTTCTTCCATATTTCCTGATAACCCCCTGCAGAAATAGACAAACACCAAAACTCATGGAATTCTGTCAGATAAAACCCTATGTCTAGATGTTGATTTCATTTGGATCCTTTTCTTTGTTTATTTGTTAATTAAATTTGATACTAAAGGACCATCAGCACCAAGCATTGGTGCATTGTAGATGGGATGCAACAATTGTCATGAATCCAATCTCTCCCCAGCAGTAGATTATAAGCCCCTTTTCCGCTAATGACGGAGAAAGTTGTCGGCAAAGTTTTGCTACCGATGGTCAACTCAACACATATGGCTCCCTTGACTGGAGACACATTTCCTTCAAAATCCTTCAACATCATATCGGTTTTGGTCAAATCTTGATCTCCTTTCCCAAGCTTCCGATAGACTGCATATGGCATAATATTGATAGCATCCCCACCATCAACAAGTATCTTGGTCACCGGCTACCCATCAACCCTGCCTTTGACGAATAGAGCTTTAAGATATTGTCTCTCATTATCGGTAGACTTTTCAAAAATAGCCATCATCGGATCCAGAGCCAACTGAGCTATTTGATCGGAAAAATCTACTTCCTCTGATGTTGATGGATTAGTCGCCATCGGTGTAGATTGCACATTAGTCATCCCTAATGTGCTTGGAGGAGAAGTAACTTCTGTACCCTCAACAGCTGTAGTAGCTGATGGAGCCGTAACCGATGATGATCCAGGCTGATGATAGGCAGGGCCCACATAAGATGGTGGTATTTGTCCTTTTTTGAAAGTTATAGCCACAGCATTGAAAACCGTATTGGGCAGCACACCAGATTGATTGATTAGAGCACGATTGACAGCACTATCAACCATCTCTTGTAGTTTACTAGGATTAGCTTCGAAAGTAATTTGCCGAGGCATCGGCAATGCTTCCTTCTGGATCACCTCACCACTCCTGTTGATGCTGAAGGATTTCAAGCATAACTGCTTGTAGTCCTCCATAGCTTTTGCCATAGCTTGCTTCTGCTCATCTATGAGATTGGCCTCCTCCATGGGGATGACGTTCTCCAAGTCGAATCGGTGTTTGAGATGTTGATCTTGATATTGAATCTCTATCCCACCGGGCGTGCCAAAAGATGTGTTGGTGCAAAAGTAGATCTACAAACACAAAGGGCTAATACCCGATTCAACGTTAAGGCGTGTCAGCCGATTTGACCTTGCAATCGATAAAGGTGATAACTTGAACACTTTGGTCCCGACAACAGCGATGCGCCCGAATGTCATGGCCAAGAGGTATTCACGCAGAACTTGAGAACTCATCGAGGTTAACTCGATGAATCCCTAAGAACTCGTAAGTAAAAACAAAATATGCGAGTTGACGAAGTCGTCGAAAAAGTAGATGTTGAATAGATGTAAAAACTTGTGTTTGAGTGATTGTGTATCTCTTACATCGCTATGGGGTCTTATATTTTTACCCTGCCCAAAAGGGTTACAATCAGACATGACTAGGACTCGAATTCCAAATTGAATGGAATTCGTATTGAAAACAAACTCTAACAACTATGGAAAACAATAACTTATCCACCACAACCGATCGGCACACCATCATCATCCGATTGACGATTCTTGGGCCTCCTTTTGTACCCATCGGCAAATCGTCTTCCGTAGCCATCGGCAACCATCAACACTAGTCATCGGCATAAATCCATCACTACCCTTGGACTTGGCCACATCCTGCTGTTTCTCCATCGGCATTAATCCCATCGGTAACTCCTCTGATAACCAGTCACCACTCTTTCATCTGTCGGTCTATAATTCATTAACTCCCTGATACGTGTCTAAAGATACGTGTCTAAAAATGGCGTCAACAACTACTAATCTAGACTAAAGATACAAGTGAGAGGTGTGAGGTAAATTGACTCCAAATGATGTGTGTCTTGAAAAGGGGGGAGTGCCTCTCTTTTTATAGTGGAACTAGGACGGTTCGTCACATCTAAATTTGGTAGTAGGTGAAACCATCCTATGCATGACGACATGCAACCGCCTGAGAAAGATGGGCACAGTTTGCTGCCTCGAGGGGTGCGCCCGCACCATGGTGCGGCCGCACCCTGGGTGGGTCCCCCTAGCCACCGCCTTCGCGTGGTCGGTTTGGCTCTAGGCCTGGATCTGTCCTGTGGTTACGATCAGGCCCAGTTCTACGTTGTTCGGGCCTTTCTCTATTTTCTTGGTTTGCGCATTTCTGAATACATCTTTTGGTACTTTGTGCTTTCTTCGTGGTATGGCACATTTTCACTTGTTGCACTATAATTCCTGCAAAATATAATCACTATGGTACAAGTGGAACTTAGTAATAAAATGCATGTGTGTATATAATATGATTGCTTCTTCTCCTTTTGGATCAAGTTGGCAGTTTATAATTGGTCTATAATGACTGCCAACAAGTCCCCCAAGCTTAACCTTTGCTCATCTCGAGCAAATAATTATGTGTGGTTGTTGATCAGGAGTTGCTACTATGCCGATATAATTCAAGAGTATCATACCTATAACAAAGTATTCATTCGCAATTTAAATAAGTTGGCATGCTATCCACTCTTTACCTTGACTTCTCATGGGGCTTATAACTTTTCCAAGTGCTTCGGTGGTTGCAAGATAGAATGGTTATAACAGACTAACCATTCATTCATCATTTGATAGACCATCAATCCGGATGTTTTATAAATTTTTGCAAAATAAATAAGTTCCTCGAATGATTCTCTCGATCGCTCAATGTGTATGAAATCCTCACCAAAGGCATTTGTGTCTGCCTTTAAGACCTACCACTAAGGCTGAGAATGGAGCTTTGGGAAGGTATTAAGGGTGGGCGTACTTACGACACTTGTGTTGCCAAGTCAAAGCCCGGACCATGAGGAGGTACAAGTCATACACCTTGATTGAGATGTGCAAGTGTGTGGGATTTTTTTTGGTGGTAGTCCTATCTAAATATTTTTGGTTACTCCTTATATCATAACTCTCTTTATTTGAGGAAGAGAATGAGAGAATGTAAACATATGGGACCTAAAAATGGATCATATATATATATTTTTTACGGGGATTTTGATTTTTCCCATCGGTGCCCTTTGGCTTTTCCATCTTTTTTTTTCATGGATAACTGATGCCCACATGTTTCAAAGGGATCTCAAAGAGGAAAATGGAGAGATGTCATGATGGTGATGTAAGGAGTAAAATTGCGTATGGGGATGCGCAACCCTCAGGGTGAGATTTTGGCATACTTATTTGGTGGAAGCTAAGGCGCAACTCTCAGGGTAAGAGTTGGCATATTTTTGGTGGATGGAAGGGTGCATGTTGTGCACAACTTCTCAGTGTGAGAGTCGGCTTTATTTGGTGGGTGTGTGAATCTCATATCATGGGTGCATGACCATAATCTCACTCTAGGATACCTAGGATTTGACTCAACTCAAAGTGCCGCAAGCTGCATATGACTAAAGGTGTACAAACTACTAAGCAAGTCATATGGCCTTGGTAGGTATTTCATAATCACTGAGAAACTCTTTGTTTTGAATTTTTGAAAAGAAAACTCTGGATGTCAAGTTTCTCTTAGAACAAAGTCATAGCAAAATCTATTAATACCATATCATGTCTTGCAACAACTTAGAAAAGGATTATGCATTTGCAACCCACAAGATTTCAAGTTCCTAGAATGAGACATTTTTAGCCAACAAACTTAAATCTTGATGAACACTAAATTATAACTTAGATACTAGAGAATTATGGACAGAGCAACTATTCATCATTTCAACAGAAGAGTAACTAACATATCATAGCGCACATGAGAGTGGATTTTTTTTTTGAAAGATGATGAAAAATTACTGAAATTTAAATATTGAAATTAAGAACTAAAATTAAGTGTGAGAATGTAAGATACATATTACCTCTTGTGGGGTTCTCCCCCAAGCTAGCTCACTGCTGTGGTCTAGAGAAATGTCCCATGGATCGCAGGTAGGCCATCTGTGCCCCGTGCCGGTGACGGCTTACATCCTCAAGGTCGACGAAGCTCTGCTGGGTCTGCTGATGCCATTAGGTAGCAGTCTGGATGTGGGCATTCAGCATACCTTGGATCTGCCTGTTCTAGAGCTCCAGTCCTCCCATGCGAGTGTTGAGGACGACCAGTGTGACCTGAGGGCCAATAGGGGGTGGCATTCCCTCAGAATCTGAGGAGTGTCCTGGCTCGTGATGCCTGGATCCCCCTGCCCCATATGCCTCTGGCTCGCTTGGGCCTGCGCCTCTGTGCACCTGCCAGCTCGAACCTGTGGCCTCGTAGGGGTGAGGAAGGTATCCCATACCATATCCATACCTAGGGATAAATCCGAGTGCAGGTATAGCAAGGGTCCATCCCATCCCTGGCATAGCTGGTGGTGGAGCGTGCTGTGCTGGCTGTGCGGATGGTGTTGGCTGTGCTGCCTGTGTTGCCCTTGCGGCTTGTGCTGCCTGCTCTTCTTGTTCCCTCCTCCATGAGTTCCTACGAGAAATAGAGCTCCTGCGTCCTCCTTCCCTCTCAATGATGGTGAAGGTGAGTGATGGGGAATTATACAGAGCGAGATCCGGGTTAGGTAACTGGATCTCATTTGTATGTCCCAGAAAATAATATATAATATTTTTACCTGTTTCATCGCGTTTAATCATATGTGCATGCGAAAGATATGATTCATTAATCATGATGCGAGGAGTAGTGATGTAAATAATGGTATTAGCAGCATGAGGATCAACACTTGCAGCAAGGTGAGTAATAAGAGATGTGCACATGATAGTAGTTGAAGTCTTAATGGAATGCTACCAATGATTAACAAGCTCAACAACAGGTGCAACCTTAATCTTTTTGAGCGTAGCATAAAGCAACTTCAACTCTATGTCGTAAGTAAGATGCGTATCATCTCTTGAAAAGAACAGACTAGCGATCCACTTATGGAGAAGCCTCAGAGTGGGGTGATGGATGTTGGCAGAATGCCCCTAAAACTTTCCAACAACGTGTTGCCCCGAGATCAAATGCTAGAAAGCATGATGTTGGTAACCCCCGAGGGATAAACCTAAGTCAATGGAGAACCGCTCATGGAAACCCAAACGGTTGGCAAGATCCTTCCAATAAATACCAAAATCTCTTCCAAAGCAACGGAAGGTAATACCAAAATCGACAATTTGTAGAGTGCCCAAAATTTGGATCGTCAAAAGACATGACGCAAGCTCATGAACGCGGGCAACTCTGCTCCAGCCAAGATGCTCAAAAATAGTATCAAACTCAACATCCATACCTATTTGGTTCAAGAATGCTGGGTCGAATGCCGGTGAATGGAGGAACTCGCGTTCCTTCATGAGGTTGTATGCATGCATCTCCCGCTCACTCTCCAAGTCGATGAAGGGGGCGTCGGCCTCATCAATGGTGTGGCCGTGTGGCTCCTCCTCCTCTCCTCCATGTGTCGGCTGCTCGTTCCTTGCAGGGGTTGGTGGATCTTCCCCGTGTTGGCGGCGGCTCCTTCTAAGCCCAAAAATTCTACTCATGGTGGACGAGCTAGCACAAGTGTGTGGTGTTTTTGCATGGAGAGGGAAGTGTGCAGGAGGTTTTTGACATAATTTTCTTGCACTAAGCTTGTGGAGCAGGCTATGAAGCAAAGTGGAGCAACAGAGTGAAGAAGGGAAGAGTAAAAAAATGTGTGTGAGAGGGGTGAGGTGCTCCACCTGGGATCCTCTCTATTTATAGAGTTGATCGCACGTGGGGGAGCGCCCCCCTCAACGGCTACTAGCCGTTGCCCAAAGGCTGAGGCCAGCAGGCCTTGGGCAGGGTGCGGCCGCACCCTGGTGCGCCCCGCACCAGTGGTGCGCCTGCCTCTGCTCGGCCTTTTGGCTGCTGGCTCCAACGGTCACCCCAAACGTCTCTCTGGTTACAATCAGACGTGGTTCGAAATCTTGCTCAATATTTTGATTTTCCACATATTTATTCAAAATATTTTTGGTTTTCAAAAATTATATAAAAATAAGATTTGGAAATGGGAAAATCTATACTACCAAAAAATAATTTTTATAAGATTTTCAAAGAAACTTTATTTTTGACTAAAAATAAAACTATAGAAAGGGAAACTTTTGGAAACTAAAAATAAAAACTTTCTATAAAACGGGAATTTAAAACGAAATTTAAAGAATTTTAAAAAAGACATAATACCTGAGCGGGGACACCTCCCCCAAGATTGCTTGATGTCATGGGCCCCCTTCAGATATCTTTATTGGGACACAAATAGCACAAAATTTATTTTTATTATATATAGTTTTTTTAGATAACTACCGAATGCCTTCGGCAAGGGCTCAACATTTATAGTCCGTTGGCAAGACTTTCCTTCCTTCATTCTTCTGTGGCTGCATGGACGAACTTAGTAGAGGTTGCCGGTTGCCCTGGGATCCACTCTATGTCAGTGACTGGAATTGATGCAACTATCTGTGCTATCTATGTTTCTATCATCTTGTTGAAACTCGTCTGACTTTTGACAGATGAACAAAGAGTTTCAAGCTTGGCGTTGATGTTCTCAATGATCTTCTCATTGTAGGACAGCTTCTTGGTCAGATTCTCGTTGATTTTAGCTTGCCCTATGACCAGATCTTTCAAGGAAGGCTGATTGAAGAAATTACCCTACGGGCGGTTCTAATTGTTCCACCCGTTGTTACCTTGCTGTGGTGGCCCAAACCCATTGTTGACATATGCTGCTTCTTCTTGGGTTTCGGGGCACTTGTTCCTCGAATGGCCATCATGACCACAAACTTCACACGATGTGTGTGAGTTCACTGCTTGGACGGTGCCCATGTTGGGATTTGCAACTTGTCCGTCCATCCTTTGCAGCAGCAAGTCTATTTTTGCAGCAAGCACATATGCCTCCTTTGCAGATTGTGAGCCTTTTTGTGTTTTCCTTCCTTCTCCCTAGCTTTGATTTGCCGCCATCTTCTTGATGAGGGCTGTAGCTTCATTAATGGTGAGAGAAAGGAATGCACCTCCAGCTGCGGCATCCACATGCCCCTTTGACATGGCCGTGAGGCCTTCGTAGAAGTTCTGGAGCACAAGCCAGTCTTCCATTCCATGATGAGGACAGGCCCAGATGTACTCCTAGAGCCTCTCGCATGCTTCGGTATGGACTCAAGTGAAGGCTGCTGGAAGTTAGAGATCTTCCCCCTCAGAGCGCTGGTCCTGCTCATGGGGAAGAACTTGGCGAGGAATGCCACGGAGCACTTTTCCCATGTGTCAACAGTTTCCTTGTTCTGACAAAACCATTATTTCGCCTTTCTGGCGAGGGAAAAGGGAAATAGACGGAGCCTCATGCTGTTCTGCACGACGTCCTTGATGACGACGGTGTCGCACAGCTCAAGGAAGTTCTAAAGGTGGGTGTTGGCATCCTCGCTTGGTAGGCCACAGAATTGGCTTGCCTGCACCATAGAGATGAGACCAGTGCGTATCTTGAAGCTTCCATTCCCCACATTGACAGCGGGCCCAGTTGGCATGTTGGCAATAACGAGAGTGGAGTAGTCAAGGAGTGTCTTGGCCATAGCGATTGGTGCGGTTGGTGCTGGAACTGTTGATTCGCTTGCTGGTTGCGTAGCAGAAGAAGAGATGGTACAAACCCTTCTCTTCCTTAGGAGTGTTTCTAGATCATTGTGGAAGTTTGCCGGCAAGTTGAAACCGCTCATACACTATCCTGTTTTCATTCCAATAAAAAGAAGAACAAAACAATAAAGTTATCATGCTTAATCTATGGCTACCAATGCTTATTATGCAATCAATGATTATGCTAGTATGATTTTTTCCTTCCCCGGCAACGGCGCTAGAAATGCTTGTTGGCATTTCTTATTACTAAAAATAGACCATAGATCCATCCTTAGCAATGACACCAGAAATATCGGGTGTTGGCATACCGTAACTATCACTATCAGAGAGATAACCCAAGGCAACTCGAGGGCGCCGACCTTAGCAGTGCAGTCTGGTAACAATAATTAGGAATGTCGGATTGGCCTTCCTAACCATCCTTACTTGCGATATGCAAAGCTGTGGCACTACGCTTGAAATGGCACAAGGATTACAATCTTAAGAAACGATACTTAGGTACGCCAATCGATAGGTCATGAATGAAGAAGTAATATAACTGCAAGCGGATATAACTATCATTGTAGCATTTCAACCCGTGATTATTCAAGGGTGTCGAATTTATAATTCTCGTAGGAAGGAAAAGGGATCAAACATAGTGTAAACATGATTACTTATTGAATGCTTGGTAGACATAGAGTAAACAAGAATAAACATGATATTCAAGATAGTGGACACACATTGAATTAACCTCAAGTATAAAATAGAAGAGAAATAATAAATAAATAAAGAATAAAGAAATAAATCTACTTGAGCAGGCATGGGTCACATATAACTATGCGTAGAACTATTAGCGGATCATCTAATTAGCAATAAATAGAGTTAGAACTAAGACTAAGACGAGGGGAGATCCCCACAGCTGGATACCCAGCCGATAAAGACTTTATAGAACTCCTATCAGAATACCTGATCGTGGGGGAAATGCAAAGGATGACAGAGCTGTCACTACCCTGCCACCTACACCTCTATCCGAAAGATACCCGCACATCCACAAATTCCCGCACACCTGAACACCATGTTCACATAATTTGAAACAACTCCTAACCCCCACGGGCCCCACCCCTTCGAAGTGACAGGCTAGGCTAAGAGCAACCATCACTGCACAGTGAACCATCATCCTATTCCTAATTCTAATCCTAATCCTAATCATACTAATCTGATGAACAATGAAGAACAATGATAAACATATCAAGAACATAGCACAAGAACTAAGAACTAGTTCATATACTATGAACATGATAAGAACCCAACCATACTCTAGTTTATATGCATAATCATATAAAGATGAATAGAACTTGCTCATGGAAGAAGATTGAATATTATTCATACCAAGAAGATCCTTTCTTCCAAGGAGACAAGCTCTCCTTGCTAGATCTTGCCTTGCTGTACTACTAATCTAGACTAAAGATACAAGTGAGAGGTGTGAAGTAAATTGACTCCAAATGATGTGTTTCTTGAAAAAGGGGGAGTGCCTCTCTTTTTATAGTGGAACTAGGACGGTTCGTCGCATCTAAATTTGGTAGTAGGTGAAACCATCCTATGCATTGTGGCATGCAACCGCCTAAGAAAGATGGGCCCGGTTTGCCACCTCCAGGGGTGCGCTCGCACTAGGGTGCGGCCACACCCTGGGTGGGTCCCCCTGGCCACCGCCTTCGCGCGGTCGGTTTGGCTCTGGGCCTGGATCTCTCCCGTGGTTACACTCAGGCCCAGTTCTGTGTTGTTCAGGCCTTTCTCTATTTTCTTGGTTTGCGCATTTCTGAATACATCTTTTGGTACTTTGTGCTTTCTTTCGTGATATGGCACATTTTCACTTGTTGCACTATAATTCCTGCAAAATATAATCACTATGGTACAAGTGGAAGTTGTTAGTAATAAAATGCATGTGTGTATATAATATGATTGCTTCTTCTCCTTTTGGATCAAGTTGGCAGTTTATAATTGGTCTATAATGACTGCCAACAGCTACACAGGTGTCTTTCATTGTCAAAATTTTTCAGATGAAGTGCATGTTTGGTTGTAGTAATGCTTGCATGGAGTATATGCTAGAGCTTTTCTTGCTTGTTCTTCCTAAAGGGCACTGCCCCCTAGATAGTATGGAGAAAATAAAAAAGGTTGTTAGAGGCCTTGGTCTAAATTATGAAAAGATAGATGCATGCTACAATGATTGTGTGTTATTCAGAGGGAGAGAATATGAGGGCCTAGATAATTGCCCTACATGTGGTGAGATAAGGTGGAAGGGGTGTAAAAAGGGATAGGATGGTGGCAGTGGTTGTGGCTCAGAGAGGCATGTTCCACGTAAAATCCTACGGTACTTCCTGCTGATTCCACGACTCCAAAGGATATATATGTCAGAGACTAGAGCATCATATATGCGGTGGCATAAGGAAGAATTGGTGGATGATGGAAAAATGTGACACCCTACAAACTCCAAAGCATGGAAGAATGTGGCACAACCTATGAATGGTTTGCTCAGGATCCTCGTAATGTCAGGCTTGGTCTAGCATCTGATGGATTCAATCCATTTGGTATGTTGAATGTGTCATACAGTTGTTGGCCTGAGATTTTAATTCCTTACAATCTTCCTCCAAGGTTGTGTCTGAAACAGTCGCACTGGATGCTGTTTATGATCATACCAAGAGCAAGATCGCCTGGTGTTAACATTGATGCATACTTGCAGCCTCTAATTGATGAGCTCAAAGTTCTTTGGGAAGAGGGTGTCACAACTTAGGATGCAAAGGAGAGGAAGAATATTGATTTGCATGCAATTCTCTTATGGACAATTAATGACTTTCCAGCATATGCAATTCTCTTTGGGAAGAGGGTATCACAACTTAGTATGAAGGGCAAGTTTGCATGTCCATACTGCCATACAAAAACAGATTACTTGTTGTTAAAGCATGGGAAGAAGCATTGCTACATGGGGCATCATCATTTTTTGCCTATTGACCATAAGTGTCGAAGAAACAAGGTCAGTTTCAATAACAAGATGGAAGTTAGGAAGGCTCCAGAGCCACTAACTGGAGAACAGGTGTTGCAACACTATGAAAGTTTTTATCAATTCAAATTTGGTGCTCAATCCAAAAAAAGGAAGCAGCGTGACAAAGAAAAGAGATTGCATAACTGGAGGAAGAAGAGTATTTTCTTCCAGCTTCCCTATTGGAAAATTTTTCTTATTAGCCACAACTTGGACATGATGCATATTGAGAAAAATATATGTGAGAGCATATTGGGTACTTTACTGGACCTAGAATGTAAAAGTAAGGACAACGAGGAAGCTCGGCATGACATGCAGCATCTAGGGATAAGGATGGATCATCATCCAGTGTGTGAGAAAGGTAAGTTCACCTTACCACCTCCTCTATACAAATTAGGCAAAGATGACAAGAAACTTTTATGCAAATTTCTACATGAAGTCAACTTGCCTGATGGGTATGCGTCCAATATCCGAAGATGTGTGGATGAGAATCGGTTTCTGCTGTCTGGTCTGAAAACTCATGATTATCATATTATATTCCAAAAACTTTTACCATTAGTACTACGCAATATTCTACCAAAAGAAGTTGTTGTCCCATTGATTGACTTGAGTAGGTTCTTCAGTTCGCTTTGTTCAAAGGAGCTGGTTGAAAAGGAGCTCGC
This sequence comes from Sorghum bicolor, assembly GCF_000003195.3. Classification (NCBI taxonomy): domain Eukaryota; kingdom Viridiplantae; phylum Streptophyta; class Magnoliopsida; order Poales; family Poaceae; genus Sorghum; species Sorghum bicolor. The sequence goes on along the minus strand of NC_012874.2, from coordinate 40,639,521 downwards.
TAACATGAGTGCCTCGATTAGGGAGACTCTATGTCGGCTTGAGATGATATTCCCACTGACTTTTTTTGACATCATGGTACATTTGCCCGTTCATCTAGCTGAAGAAGCTGCACTTGGTGGTCATATATGCTATAGATGGATGTATCCTGTGGAGAGGTATCTACGTACGGTAAAAGGTTATGTGAGGAACAAAGCACATCCTGAAGGCTCAGCTGTGGAGGGATATATCACAGAAGAGTGCATGACATTTTGTTCTGAGTTTTTCAAAGATATCCCAACTCGCCCAGAGCGTCATGAAAGCACCACAGTGCCTGAACCACTAGCTGGGTTGAGTGTTTTTTACTGACCTTGACAAGAGTAGGAAAGGATATATTTACGAGAAAGTGAGTGACTCTGAGATGCTGAGATTAAGGCACTACATATTGACAAATACTGATGAGTGCGCTACTTTTCGTGAGTGAGTTAAATTTATTCTTTCAGCATGCTAATTTTTTTAAAATAATATGTGTTACTGATTGCTTGCATTTTGTTTGGTTTACCCACTACAGTATACATAAGGCTGTGCTCAAGAAATATAATCCGCAAAATGTTGAGAGAAGACACAAGAAACAATTTGTTGGTTGGTTCGAGGACAAAGTGAGTCACTATAATATGTTTTTTTCATAATATTATGCATGTGATGAAAGCATGTTACTCTTTTTTAAAATGGAATTATAGACCAAACAAGAATATGAGCGAGGAAATGCAACTGAGCTGTTGTACAACCTTTCTCAAGGACCGGATGATATTGCTCGTGTATTCAATAGATGTTTCACCAATGGATTCCTATTTCGGACGGTGTCGGCAGAGAGCAGCTTGATCACACAAAATAATAGTGTCCTTGTCAAGGCTGATGAAAGTATGGGTAATATGGACTGGTATGGAGTTATTAAGAAAATTATCTCGACACAATTTCCAGGTGGAAAGGAAGTCATGATGTTTTAGTGTGATTGGTTCGATATACCCGCTTCAACAAAGAACAAAGGTACAGGGTACAACAAGGATCAATACAGAATTATAGATATTGATACTACACCTCTCAGATATTCAGATGATCCATACATTATGGAGACACAAGCAGAGAAAGTGTTTTATGTGAAGCACGCAAAGAAATCAAATTGGTGTAGTATTGTTCGAATCAAACCAAAAAACCTTTTCTCGATGCCGGAATCAGCTAGTGATGAAGAGGAGGCAGAAATTGATGTTTACTCATTGCTTGTTGGGGTCGAGGCCATGACTGTTAGAATCGACTAGGTGGAGTTGATGAATTGGCGACGAACAGACATGGAAGGAGAAGCAATTGAGACTTCTATTATTCAGAGAGTAATTCCTCAATCGGTAGCAGAACCAAATGATTATTACTTCAGTGATGACGGTGAAGATGATGTCGACAAATATACTGATGATGTAGTTGTTGCACCTGCCGTTGCCACAGATGACGGAGCCGATGACGATTTTTTTGTTTCACTATTCACGCAATGGTTATGTTAAAACGTGTGTCGTGCTGATTATTGTTGGTTGCCTATTTTATTGAGGGTTAACTGAGTTTGGACTATTCAGTTGCATGCTAGATGCTCACTGCGTCATTCTTGGGTGGAATTTGATGCACTCACAGTTTGAGCGAATCACCCATGGAAAGAAGCAACAACAAAAAATACTAACACTGACATATACATATACTTAGTTGATCGAGACAGAACATATGCATACAGGTTCCATTAGTCGATTGAAAGTACCAAATACATAGATATATTTAGTGGTTCTAGACACATGCATACAAGCACTAACATATACTTAGTCGATGCAAACACAAGCACGGGGAATAGTGCTTATTTTAGGTGCTACAAAGTATGAGACATCACCACATTGATACTACACTAACACTTAGTGCTGCCAGACTCACACACAACTACTTGCTCTTCTTGTGCTTATTTTGTTCAGGCTTCACCATGCCATACTTGACGTCGACGAAGAGTATCTCGAAGACCTCATCCAGATCAGTACACAACTTCTTGGCTTGGCTCATGACTTGTTCTCGTGCATCAGCCTTAACTCCATCAAACAGCTCTCTAATCTTCTACAATGAAGCCACCTTCTTGTTGTGCGCAAGTGAATCCAGCACACCATACTTGATGTTGATGAAGAGCGTGTCGAAGGCTTGATCAACTCTAGTAGAGGTCTTATCTACTCGGCGCAACATCTTTTTTGTTGCTGTCTTGTTAGCTTCCTCAGTCAGGAATCCAACCCTGTCCACAAGTTCATCCTCTTCTTCCAGGTCACTGTCATAGGGAACCTGCAGAACAAATAAATATTAGGGAACCTGCTGTACAAATAAATATTAGGTGCTATTATTCAACTATTAAGGACCACTTCATTTCACTATACATTCCACATAAAAAAGGTAATGACTTCTGTTCAACTTATAAGAGTCCACAATTTTAGAGTTGCAAGTTTTACAAATACCAACCCAGTCCACAAGTTCATCCTCTTCTTCCAGGTCATTGTCATAGGGAAACTGTAGTACAAATAAATATTAGGGAACCTGCAGTATATGGTTCTGTCATTTAGGATGGTGAAGAAACAAGAATTGCATGGTCCAGTTACTTCGTTATCTTGAGTCAACCTGCAGCAGCAAGGAACTTGGAGAAACTTGTTGTAATACCTTCAGTTTTCTTTGATGAAAGTAGAAAAAAGTATATGTATATGGTGGTCATTTAGGATGGAGAAGAAACAAGAAATTACATGGTCCAATTACTTGGTTATCTGGGTCAATCTACAGAAGCAAGGAACAAAACCATCCCATTATGTACTTGGCACTAAAAAAAACTTCTTTAAGTAGTCTTTCAGTATAGTGCTATCTGAACCCCGAATGATGAAAATATGAATACACTTGTCCTACAAACAAACGCTACTGATAGATGAAAAAATAACATTGATGGCTGTAAAATCATTATTATGTGTGCTTCATGATTTAATCATGCATTGATTTTAGACCCTTCTAGACAGCAAAATAGAGTTATTAAAATCATAATTCAATCATGCAAGTGCATCAATGCTACTTGTTTCTTTTTTCATGGTACCATATACCACAGGTTTTTTGGGTGCAATCAGTACTCTATTAGGACCTTAGTATATATTTATACTTCAACTAAATGCACATGCTGTCACATAACTCATGTAGTAAGAGCAGAACATGAACTCTGAATCTTGTGTTTTATTTGAATGACTTAGAATATTGTTTTTAGAATGACTTGTAGTTTAGTTTTATGTCAATAAAATGCTACAGACTTTTGTTGAACTCAATGACAAATCCTATATATAATATTCAGTAAAGAACAAATCAATTTCAATCACACTTCACTAAATTAAAATGGATGCTCTGAAAAGAACACACTAATAGCCATAGAAGGCAAACCATGAAATTATTCTTGCATTAAGACCCATAAACCACTAGGAAGGGTGAAGGCAGTTGTTACCTTTTCCTTGCCCTTGTTGCATGAGCTAGGGTTCATCAAAGCCGCGGTTGGGGTGGATGACTGCCCTTTGATCTTCTACACCAGGATTGGGTTTGCATGCAAGTTGGTAGTTATAGATCATTAGGAAATAATGCTAATTTTACAAGTCATTATTCAAAACTCAATAAGTTAATTGCAACACCAAATTTTTCATTTAAAATAAAAATTACAAGGTTGCAATTGAACAATAGGATAGCTACCCTCGCATCACATCTATACTATAATGGAGCAATTGAATTATACTTGGCCCACACGTTAAAATATCCCCTACTGAGAGTCTTGGACCATTGTGCTCCCAATATTAATTTTCCATTTCTGAATATTCTAAGCTACTGGACTGCACATTAGTAAACAAAGGTACACTGTATTTTAATCTGAGACAGTTCAACTTGTTGTCTGGTAATTAAGGCGTAAAAATTATAAATCTAAAAAGAAACAAATATACTCGTGTAAACCCTAAAGAGTTCATGTATACCCTAGGTGAAAAGCGGAAATGCACTTCTTACCTGCATCTTGCCCTTATTGTGCGGAGTTCGGCTCGACGACTCCACTTTGACGCGCCTAGGTGGGGCAACGGGAACCTCCGATGAGAGGTCATCGCCGCTGTCACTGTGGATCGAGATGACCTCGGGCGCAGAGGCAAACCACCCAAGCGCGTTGCGAGGTTGGCTCCGCGCGTGGAGCCCTCGCTTGCCGCCTACCATCGCTCCGGTGCCTCCCTTCGCTGCACTCAACGATGCAGAACACAGCTTAAAAGCTCTTTGTTGCGTGCTCAGTCGAACTCACTAAGTACCTCTCCGCTGTGACCATGCTTCACCTTTGTTGGGCCTATTCTGGCCGGGCCGGCTATGCTTGGCTCCGCAGTTCGGGTTGAGACTCGTATGGCCCCTGGCCTGGCCAGTCCTGTGCCAATTTTTTAAAAATATTTAGCTTGTTTCAAAATTTAGCATTTTCAACATATATTTTTCAAAATGTAGCTTTTTTCAACATATATTTTTCAGAATTTAGCTTCTTTCAATGTGTAGTCATGTCCTAATCAAGGCCGTACCTAACAATTTGAGGCCCTGCTGCAAAATTAAAGTAATGTACATATAAGATATAGTCATTTCACCTTTTATCTTTAAATATAACTTGCACGTTATTTGAGATTTGGACTTTGTTGTCATTGTCAATAATCAGCCTAATTGTATGAAAACTTATACAACAAAAGTGGTTAAATTGGAGTTATATTTACGAGTGCATTGTAATCTCAAAACTTTAGCCATATATATGACATACTATGAGATAAATTAGTCATTAATGTGACCTTAAAGACCATAGCAAGTTAGACTGGGACTTTATATTTAACTATATCACACATGCTTTTCTAACCTTACTACGACATAAAACATAACATAGGGTATATAATAAGAGTTACAATACCTAATTTGTATTAATGGAATTAAGTATGCATATGTACTTAAGTAAAATTTGGGGCCCTATTTTTTGGGGGGCCTTTTGACATTGCTCCACTTGCACTGCCCCACGTATGGCCCTGGTCCTAATCACTTGATATGTACTCACCAAGTGTCATGTTGTGTGTCACATGTCATGACCAACAACTTTATTATACATCATCTATAGCGGGTTTCTTGTCTCATGTAACCAATTGCCATGTCGTATGGCACCGAGACTGAACTCGTCATGTCCAACTAGTCTAGATTCGTCCTAGAGGTGATGTCATTGCATACTACCAAGCTTCCTAGTTCTTACATGGGCGATATATACCCTGAGTGTCCCACGTGATGTCCTAGTCACTTAATATATATACTCACCGAGTGTCATGTTGTGTGTGAACAAAATCATGTTCATCTTATTTATATAACTTATTCATTTATTACATCTTTATTTATTTAATAGGTATGTGATCCATTATTGTTTCATTATTATTTATTTCCATAAATTAAAAATTTATCATAACTCTCTAAGTGAACCTGTTAGGAGGTTATAAAGTTGAAAACTCAGTGGATGCCTATGGAGACGTGAAAAAATTGATGGCCGCACGTCACGAGCTCGAATTCGCGGCCATCTCCCATGAAAGCACTATTGGTAACAAAAGGGCCCGTTATTTACTTCCTAACTAAATCGGTTCCACTTCTACAATCACGGATCGAGACAGACGACGAGCGTCGTCGCCCTTGGTGCACAGTTTTGGCATGCAGCTCTCTCTCTCTCGCGCGATCTACGTGCGTGAGTCAACAAAGCCTCATGTCGAAAACTGCCCCTGACCCATCGTTGCCGTCCCCTGCCTCCGGTACGCCGCCGTCGCCTCTGCTCGTCATGAGAAGGCCGTCCCACAGGATCATGCCGCCTCCTCCGGCTGTGACATCGCACCATCCTCCGACGTCCCGCAGGCGTCACGGTGACCCAGGAACGTCCTCTCAAGTTCTGCAGCCGAATGGAGGGTCACTGCATGATCCAATGGATGACACAACGCATCCTGGACAAGCCCACAACGAAGCTGACCTACCCAGGTATGCGCTCGCCATGTTTGATTCTAGGGTTTAGGGTAGTTCATTCATGTGATGTGCTGTGGCATTTAGGGTAAAATATTAGGCATTACGAAATTGGCAATTTTTTAAGTAAATTCCATTTGGTATATACAGAGATCCAGGTATATACAGAGATCCAAGTATAAATTCCATTTGGTATATATAGAGACCCAGGTATATAAATAATCAGTTTATATGCAGATCGATGTACAAATAATCATTTGTATGCCAAGTTGTTAGTTGATAGTTGTATGTGCAATTTTTTCTTTTAAACTCATGATATCAAGTTCTCTGTATGTACTGTTGTAATCATGCATATGTTAAGATCCACTATAAATTCTATTTGGTATATACAGAGATCCACTTGGGCTGTTTTGGGTTGGGTTAAGATCAACTTTGAATCTCTGTATCTTAAGATGCACTATAAATTCCTACCTACTTCTTAGTTGATCATAGTACTTGCCTTTCACTATAAAGTCAGCTGTCCTAATATTATTTATTAATATTATTTTGTTCATAATATTTTGTAGGAAAAGAAATGCGAAAACTGAAGAAATTTGGCAAGTACATGTTGATTTCTGGGGGGCAACGACAACAAACATGCGGTAATGAAGGTTGACCTTGCTAAAATTACCTTTGCCAGCTTATTAAACCTCAAAGGCAAGATGGGTGATTCTGCAAGGGACTTCACGTCACTACAAGATTCCTGGGCTTCTGTGACAATCAGAATATGACGATCAGAGCCTGTTTTCTGTCACTGTCTGTCCACAGTGACAAACTAGTTGTCATCACAGAAGGTGGGTCACTAAATAGCTTTTGTGACCACTATATGACATCATCATTGATACAATGACAATAGTTCTCTTGTCATAGATATAGTGACAGGACACAATCGTCACAACGTATTGAACATAAAATATATAGTGACATGACTCATGTGACGTGTTATTAAATGATGTGGCAAGTGACGTGGCAATCCACACTAGGCCCATATAGCACAGGCTTTTTTATTTTCATTTACGATCAGCTCAAATCGCACAAATATTTTCGGCCCAACTACAAATTGACATTTCTTTTTTTATTACAGCCCAGCATTACAATTCTAGCCCATATTGTGGGCTGGCACAGTTAAAATTTAGTCACACATTATAAACCATATAACCAATCGTATGTAATTATTATATTATAATGTCGAGCCCGTATACATCAACTCAAATACACGACAATATGCTCATATTACAAAGTCACCAACTGTGGTACATTTGCATAAATAACAAACACCAAACCAGGCCAGGCTGCTATAAGATACAAATCTATATCTACACCTAATAATAAAGAGGCAAATTTTCAAACTAAATTCTTTGTCCATCTATTTTTGGTCCATCTTTCCATAACTACCAGACAATTTCAGGTCAAGCCACACTTAGATCTCTTATTCCTTGCCTGCATCCAAGTTAGAAAACATACATCCATTAGAAAAAGGCTGCAAGAGAAGAAAGATATTTGGAACAGACGAAAAAACAATATTAAGCACACCTTATGTATGCCCGTCTTTGGTCACATCAGCAGCAAGCAGTACAGAAGTTTCTGTATATCTTTATTTCTCTCTGCCAAATGTGGCAAACTTTATATAGCATCTACCAAAGTAAAAAGATACTTGCATATACCATAACCCATTTTCTAGATACAAGCTACATGGCATTGAATATAAATTTAAGCAAGGGATTACAAAGTTGGAAAATGATTGCAACAATCTGTGCAATCTAAGGCTAGCAGCTAGCAACTGAAATTCATTTTGCATACTGCAAATCTAGTATTCATTTTAGATGCCACTGCCACCAGCCCACCACAGCCCATATAGACACTCATTGGAATTCTCATTTAATTAATTTGGATAAACTTGGAATACTGAATAACTAAGCGAGCACATGCATTCAGAATATAGTACATTCACTATAAATGAGAAACCAAGAGTCTCTGGATATAGGAATTAATGAGAAACAATACTGCAGGTTGCTGCAAATTTTTAATGAGCAGGGCAAAATAGCACAACTCCCTTGGAATTTTATCTACAGCCTGGTAGTTATTATTGAAATGACTTCCTAAGTGAAAGAAAACAAGAGTCTCTGGATATACTAGTTATTACTTATATTACTGTAAACTTAAAATTGTAGATGAAGTATTGCATTGCATTTAGGTATATGGATAAAAGACCAAGACTCTACACCACCGTATGTTATATTAGTCTAAAATCAGTGTATTGTCACTTGTCAGTACACAGTGGAGAACAAACATCATTTAGTTTTATACATGTACATGTACCTAGAATAAAGCTAGAGTCAGAATATTAGTTCAATTTGAGATAGAAGAATACACTGCTATTTCATTCTTCATGACCATCCAAAAAAACACTACTAGAGCATTAGAGATTCATGGATTTATACATGTACCAAGGCAACATCTAGCGTAAGAAATGGCTCTACTAGATTCCAGAATCACAACCGAACAGAAGTACAGAACCCAACCTGGATAAAGCAACCACCAGATAGTACTGATGCATCACATTCACAGTCGCAATCATGTTTTGCTCTTCGTGCTTAGTACTCTCCTAAATTCAAACACATTTTGGCATAAATGAATAAACAACTCTGAAATTATGTGTCAACCACTAGGCATTTTTCCTTCTGTCTTCCCATCTTAATCTGTATTCTACTTGTAGTGACTCTATTTGCAAAATAAGGAGGAGATGGAGTCTGATACATACCAAAATCCAGCTCTGCCACAGGTCCGATGTTGGAGATGCTGGATGCGTTGGTCTACTGCGCGCGGCCATACCACTATCATCATGGACATGCCTGCGCAGCTCCGCTGCAGATCTAGCGCCGCTCCTCCGAACACGTCCGCAGGTCCGGTGAAGGCTCACCGCAGGTCCTCGACGCCAAAGATCAGGTGCCCCCTTCAACACCTAGGAAGCACACACGGCGAGCCATGCGGATATCAGCGAATCAGGAAGCTGTGATGCATGGATGGAGGAAGGAGGAAGAAGCAGAGATGGGGATAGTTCGAGCGACTCACCTCGCACGGCCGGCAGGACGGAAGGAGTTGGCTGCTGCTGCGTGTGAGGGCCAGGACGCCGTGCGGCCAAGTGGTGGCCGCGCCTGTGTAATGCCTAGGCCATGCCACTCGGGAGAAGGTCAGGAGAGGGGCGGCGTCTGGTGAGGAGGGATGGGCAGCCTCTAGGGTTTCTCCTGGGAGGACGGAGGGATGCTATTTTTATACTGCGTGAGAGTATTGCTTGTCGTCCGATCGCAAATCAACGGCCACAAGATCATGGGCCAAACGCAATTGGGCCGACCTCTCATTATGTTGTTGGGTTGTTTGTTTTTTTATATTTTTTTGTAGAAATAGATTTAATTAGTTCTAAAATACAAAAAATAATATATGATCCTTATACAAATCACAGTTTTTACATGAATTTACCCCTTTTGTTAAAATCATTTGAATTTTTTATGGGATTATTATACACTAAAATCACGTTGACATGCAAGTATGTAGATTTTTCTAAACAATTTTAGATATTATCACATTTATTCTATGGTAATTCAACAGATAATTATAATAATAACTAAATTTAGTCAGAAAATTCTTGAAATCGACATAAAAATATATTTTGAGTCCTTTATTTTTCATTTGAGGTCTTTTATTGGCTAGTTTGACCTAGTTTGACCAAGTCAAACATTGAATTTTTCAGAAAAAACACTTTGACCGGACCCTAGATGGTCCCAGCTACAAAAGTCATGAATACAAAGTTTGTCCAGATCATCAAGACACACATTTGGTGTAATGGTGAACTTTTCATCTGAGAGGATTTGGACCACTCAAATTTTGAAATTTCAAATTTTCACGGCTATACTCACGTTTTCGGGACCCTAGACGGCCCCAACTCGAAAAGTCATGAATTGCAAGTTTGTTCCACTCATCAAGATCTACATTTGATACATAGGACATTTTTGCATTTGACAAAGCGTTATGAAAGTGCAGTTTTAAATCCACAGGTTCCGCATATAGTTTCATAAAGTCTATGTATGATTCAAGACTGTGGCTAGAGTTTACAAATACTTTCTCAAATGCAAAAATGTCCTATGTGTGGAATGTGTACCTTGATGAGCTCTAACTACCTTGTATTCAAAAGATTTTCATTTGAGGTCATTTAGTGTCTTGTTTGACCAGGTTTGACCAAGTCACGCCTTGGGTTTTTGAAAAATGTGACTAGAGTTTTCTAGAACTTTTCTAAATGCAAAATTGTACTATGTATCAAAGGTAGACCTTGGTGAGGTCTAACTCCTTTGTATTCAAAAGTTTTTTATTTGAGGTCTTTTATTGTCTAGTTTGACCTAGTTTGACCAAGTCAAACATTGGATTTTTCAGAAAAAATACTTTGACCGGACCTTAGATGGTCCTAGCTACAAAAGTCATGAATAAACAAAAAATACATATTGAAAAACCTATTAAATGAATAAACAAAACTAAAGCCAAAACTAAAAAGAAAATTGGGGGTATGGATCTCCAGCCGGTGGCGTCCATCGTGGAGAAAGGGATGCGATTTTGGCCCGCGCAGAGTCCCGCAGAAGGTCGTGGATCTGTAGCTAGCAGCGGACCTGCAGCCTGATGCGTGCGAATGTGGTCAGCACACTGAGATGCCAAGTTTCGGATCTCTTTTTGCCAGCATCCAAATTCCAGAGTACAAAAAACTGTAGAACACTCCCCTCTACCAGAAAAACGTATTGGTCTTCAGTGGCTATCGCAGTTGGCTTAGGATGAAATTGTCGCAGGTCGCAGGTTGAAACCCTGTGGCTGCCGACATTTTGGTGTTTTTTTTTATTTTTTTATCCAATCCTATATGGGGCTATAACTATGGTGTTTTTTTAAATTTTTTTCATCCAATCCTATATGGGGCTCTAACTAGGGCATACGGTAGTGTGCGCTAATGACTAAATAGGATAACATAATATTTTAAAAATAATTATAATAGATTTATATTTATAATGATCAATTATTGTTACAATCTATCATCACAAATACCAATATTTTGGTGTTTTCTTTTGAAATTTTCTTCCTCCAATCCTACGTGGGACTAGGAGTTAACTAGGACGGAAATAATTCACCTAGAACATATGATAGTGTGCACCAATGGCCATGTGGGATAACAAGATATTTTAAAAATAATTATAATAGATTTATATTTTATGACAACTAACTATTGTCACAATCTATCGTCATAAATCCCATGCAGCTAGATGCTATGACGTTGTTTATGTCGAAGACACAGTTTGGTCATAAACTTTTGTCATCCACTAAACAGTCGTCATAAACAGCCTGTGTTTATGACAGATAGGTGTTCTGTCATCTGGTAATCGTCATAGAAGCCCAGATTTCTTGTAGTGCGTATTATCTGAAGAGATGTGGCACAGATACAGCTTTGCTTCAGCGCATGGATTACGAAGACGATGTTTTAACAATGATAGAATATTGTAAAGAAGAGAAGACGGTCAGGTTACTAGTTTCAAAAACCAAGGAAAATCAGGATGGAGTATATTCAATAACACCAATTAAGCAACATAGTATACATGAGGAAGTTAGTGAACAAGGAATTTCAGATGAAGACATTGATGCGTACAAGGTGTGGCTTGCGAAGCTGCCACAGGATGCAAATAACCCAGGTACTATTGTACTAGAAGCATACACATATCTCTTATTTTTAGTAACAACTATCTGCATATATGTAACATGTACCTGCATCTCGTAGAATTCAAGGATGACACCCGGCTAAATACTGTTGCAACATATAGAGAAGGGTTGCGGCGGGAAAGGGCTGCTTCAAGATATTCGTAATCAGATTTTGTTTTATCTTGGCATTAGTGCAATTAGATTTCCAACTCCATTGTAACTGTGTACTTTCACTTGTTTGTATGAGCAGATGCATATATAGATGATGATGAAACCATTAATGAGGACCAAAGTGGTGACGAAGACCAAACACCCATAAAGTTTCCATCTCATGCTCGTAGGCCAAATCCCGTTGATAAAGGTATGCAATGGTTCAGATTGTTACTACAATACTATATTTGGAAAATACTAATTTTGACTATTTACATACATCAAATTTATAATAGGGGTTGGAGAGAAGAGAAAGATTGGGCGTGGAACCATTAAAGGTTTCTGGGTCGAAGCTAAGAGAACAAAACTTGCCACTCCCAAACTTAGTATAGATTTCTCATCCACGAAAGGCTGTCCTATAGGAGATAACTATCGCGCGTTTGTTAACGAAGTAGTGCGGTATACAAGAAAAAGGACTCCACTTATTGGAGTTAAAAAGTGGGGAGATGTCAAGCAAAATGTTAAAGATAAAATAGCACGAGATATAATGGTATGTTACAGTCTTGCTCCCGCGCATGTGTGAAATTAATTCTTTGTAGTATCTAAATTTTTCACAATTTGTTGGTCATCCCGATTATACAGGTTAGATGGGACATTGAGGACACTCCTAAGATGAAGGAAAGGATATGGAATATTGCAAAACAGCGTTACAAAGGATGGCGATCTCAATTCAGTTCCACATACAAGGCATACAAGAGTTATCATCAAAGAATGAAACATAAGCCTGAAGATCTGGACATTGTGGAGTGGCACTACTTGGTGTTATATTTTGGAACCAATGAATTCTAGCTGACATATATGTGTTTGTTCTATGCAATTTTTATGTGCAACTAACATGTCTGTGTTTATGTTAAAGATTAAGCAACACAAATGCTAGCAATTCCCAGCATCGAAAGAGAGTACATGTTACACACAGCAAGGAAGGCCATTGGTCTTCAGATGGTGCCAAGGAAATATATGTAAGCACTACTTTCCTCATTAATACTCTAGATTTATATGGCGAGCTACTGATGTGATGATTGATAAGTGGTAATTATTTCAGGATTTTAGGATTCATAGTTTAGGACTTCTAAAAATAACGAATGCACTGTGATATCTTATTCCCATTCTGAATAGATCTTGATGTTTGAATGGTTTGACTTAATTCAGTCTTGAATAATGCCTCGGTGATGTTGAATGATTTGTAGTACTTTTGTTAAGCTTTCAAAAAGCTAAATATTATAATTTTTGGTTGAGTATATGTTGAATTATGTCTGCTCATATCTTAGTTACTGATTCTGTCGAAACCCAAAAAGGGTTTTCTTGTTGCTAATGTTTGGCACTGTTAGTTGTATAATTACATATAGAAGATTATAACAAAGGTGTTCACAATTTGATGGGCATTCCAAAAAGTGTAGAACCATATTTTTTGGATGAGTATAGCTCTGCTTATGCCTTTTTAAACTTGCATGTCAGATTCTGTCCATGTTCTGTAGAGGTACCTTTAGAGAGAAAATTGACCTTACCTATAGAATCATCTTAAGGTGACATTAAGAAAGTTGTAGGTACATTTCTAAGCTTTCCAAAATGTTAAGATTCAAATGGATAGGAGGTGTACAACTCCAATTATGCTTCTTTTACTAGCTCTATTATTCTAAGAATTACTGAGTTTCATATGTAATTTGCTTTCCAATGGATCTCATATGTCAATTTCATAAATGTACTGTGGATCTGATATGTAAATCATCTTATGAAATTTGTATGACACCTGAGTAGAGAGCATCACACTCCACATCTACCAGCTGCATGCTTATGAAATTTGTATCAGATCTCATGTTTGTTGCATACAATATTATATTCTTGCTATTATCACACTTACAGCTGCAAATGATGATCATCAGTAACCTCTTCATCTGTAACCTTCTCCAAAATTGCAGAAAGAATTGAGTTGGAATGTTCTGTGATATCAAAAAACAAGAAAGGAACATTCTTCGTGAAACCTACAAGGAAACCAATGGATGCAAGAGCAGGAAAGGTCTTGGACATGGATATCTGGAAAAGTATCCGACCCAAAGCCAAATTATGATTAAAGAGCAAGCTTGGGCAACTGCATTAGTAGCAGCAGCCCAACAGAAGAATAGCGAGATGAAAGCTGAGGTAGACCAGTTAAAAGAACAGCTTACCATTCAAGCCGCTGAGAGGGAAAACGACCAGGAAAAAATTAAACAACTGGAACAACAACTGGAGAGTACAAGTAACAAGATTAGAGAAGAACTAAGGCAAGAGATGTTTTCACCGTTCAAACAACACAATGAAGCAACCCATTTGGTAATAATACTACTTCTTAATTGTTAGCAACATCATGTATTTTAACTTTGGTTGAGTGCTAATATTTGTCCTTATAAATCCATTGCAAGGATGCTGCACCAAGCACAACGGCGCCTCAGCCTACACAAACAACCACTCAACTTACTAAAATCACTACTAATGCAACTGGTATTGAGAATATGGTTAGTGCAAATGTAGCTGCAGATTTAGCACAGGTATCACTTTTGAAAAATGAAAACTGTAATGCAATGGATGCCTAGATTTCATCTAAGATGGTCATGTGTGCATCCTTTTTTTAAAAAATAATGCAGGCTGATACAAAATCTGCCCTGCCCACACAAGATGAGCATTCCAATGGACCTTCTGTTGATCAAACACCCAGCCAAGACGCAGAACATGTGCAACAGGTCATAAACTTCACAATATCACCTCTAGTTCAATGGTTTCTCAGATTTGATAATTGGTGATTGCTCTTTCAAATCTTTTGGTTTTTTCAGAATGTACCACAAGCTGAATTAGTGAGCAAACAGTTCACTATCCAAAATAGTTGCCTCACTCACAGTAATGCCCACAAATCAGTTCCCCTTGTGACAAAGGCATTAATGAGTTGGTGAAATTTATTACACCCTAAACACTGAGGAATAATGTTGTAGCTAAAAAGCGACAAACGAAAAAACCATATAGATGAGGAAACGTAAGAGCTGCAAATATCACTTTAAGATGCAATTATATTTAAATATTATGCTTTGGTATCTTTGTTTTGGCGAAAAGTTCATGGTTATAAACCTTATAGTTTGGGAGATATGATCATTGGTTCTCAATGTTGTTGTGCTGCCAAAATTCTGTGCAGTTTTAGATCTATTAACTTTTAGGGCATCTTAATGGCCTCAATAATTTTTACCACTGTTGACAAATTTGTAGAGGACTTCAACACCTTTCTTTTGTCACCAAGACCACTATCATAGCCTCTGTAGTTTGAGAGATATGATCTTTTAAAGATTGTTGTTTTACAGTGATGAAAATCATGACAGTTGTAGACGTAATCTGTTTAAGAATATCCTATTACATTATTTTGGACATATGATCTAAACAAGAGATGTAGTGTTTTTCTTAAGCTTTAAAGATGGTAAATATTACATTTTTTGAGTGAGTACAAATTCTGTTATGAATTATACAAATCTACTGTCCGGTTTCAGCCATTAGGAAAGTTCCATTACATTCATATGTTGTTAATGCTGTCTTAGATTTCTCTAATGCTAGAATGTTTCATACAATAGTTGTAGATAATTATGTTTTCTATCTTCTGTAAAATTTTCATATTTTTTGCATAAGCATTTCTTCCTCAAAAAAATTGAGAAGCAGGGTTGCTGCTGTTGGTTGTTTGTTCGATCACTGCTAGTATTACTAATGCATATCTTTTTGCCTTTTTCAGGACGATCATCATCAAGGGAGTCTTGGCAAGCTCAATTGGATCAAACATTGTGCAACAAGAAAGATGTCATGTAGATCAGTGCTAAGAGACATGTTTTGTGTTTTTGATTTTCTTTTTCTACCTTGTGTAGATCAGACCATTATTTATGTTTTTATGCAATAGGAAGGCCTTTGACTTCCTTATAATGTGCAAATTGAATGATGATGATCCAAGATATGAATATGATTGTCTTTGTGTCCCATTGAATTATGAAATATTATGAATGTGCACTAAATTCATTGTATTGCCATAAATATCAATGCAATATTTGATTGTGCATCCAAATTCATGTTGGCGCAATATATTGTATTTGCATCGAACCTCATATCGATGCAATATATTGTATTTGCATCGAACCTCATGTCGATACAATATATTGTATTTGCATCGAACCTCATATTGATGTGATAGTTTGTATTGCATCGAACTACATGTCGATGCAATACTTTGTGTTGCATCGAACCACATGTCGATGCAATACTTTGTGTTGCATCAAACCACATGTCGATGTGGTCTTTAATATTGCATCGAACCACATATTGATGCGATAGTTAATATTGTATCGAACCAAATATTGATGTGATAGAGTTTATTGCACCACAAGTCAGCCGTTGCAATAGATGTATTTCATCAACATGATATCGATGCAATAAACTATTGCACTGGCCCAATTTTGATGCAACAGGCCATGGATGACCGATGCAATTGCTGCTTGTTGCATCAACCACAAGGAGCCGATGCGATAGGCTATTGCATCGGGATATATTGCATCGGCTCGCATCAATCGACACATTGATGCCATACATAGCTATCGCATCTATTTTAGGCCTATAGCATCAAAAATTGTCTGGTGCATTAGGGTAAAAACTAGTAGTGAAAAATGGATGAAAACCTCCTTATGATTTGATTGAGTAAAAAGGCATGGATACTAAACCCACTTTCTAGCTAGCATGAGTTCTAATATTGAGTGCAGAGAAGGTGATGAGTTCGATCCATGGTATTGAAGGTGAGGGCCATGTTAACACCTTGGGTGGCACACAAAATTAAACACAAGTGAACGACTGTCAGTTGTAGCTTTTCACCAAAGGATTATTCCTAGGGTTATCGAATCCACGAGGAACGTGAAGTGATCTCTAGGCTATAGGAAAGGATGACTATGGGGATAGAGGTATAGAGGCTACTACTAGGGTTGGTCCACTCCGTCACCATACTAAGGAAATATAAATTCCTGACTTATGCACTGACAGCATACGCGTCCTATATCACCCAATAGGGTTGATTAGGCACGACGCACAACGAGCTCTATGTTTTAATAACTAGGCCCAACGTGGTGGAATACATAGGCTAACAGGGTTGTGACCACCTGCCGCTACCATAGCTATCCGGAGGCCTAGCCGTATTCAAGGGTAAGCTGTAGTGTCACACCCATATTTTAAGAACAAAATAGGATGCATAAAAGACTCATATGTGCCCCAGAAACAGTCGCACACATAAGTAGATAAATCTCAAATGTACCATTGCAGTGTTTATTACATAGCGGAAAATAATATATCACATAGTCTCATACAAAAATGATAACATAAAGTAAACAACGCTCTCGACGGAAGCTCCACACAGGGACACTGTTGACTGGTTGACTCCAAACCTAGTACTCATAACGGTAATCCTCATTCCAGTCATCTTCATTATCATAACCTGGGGTGTTGGGAAATTGCAAGAGTGAGCACATATCGTACTCAACAAGTATAACCAGGGGTTCATGAGGCTCAAATAGCTGACACTGGTTTGACTGTATTTAGCTTTTAATAGGGGATAGCATGTTCATAATTATATAACAAAGGTCAAGGTAGCATAAGTAATCCATTAATCACATGATCAAGTGTAAGCATAATTAATCCATAGCATAAACGATAATCAAATGAACATAACAACTTAATAAGCTCATCGTCGGCGCAGCAAGAACCCTAAGGCCTCTCATAACCGTGAGCACGGCTAGTATACTAGTTTTACACTCTGCAGAGGTTGTACATCTTTACCCATGAGTCATGATTTACCCTTTCGCCCGAGGTGATCAGCCTCTTAACCCACTTCCAAGGAAGGTCGGCAGGGATCACTATGAAGCCTTTCAAAAGTTCGTCTAACAAGTTAGGGCCGCAAGGTTTCCTTTGCGCGCAGATATAGAGCCCCCCTTCCGATGGCACAATGACTCGCAGCTTATACTCATACAGACAGAGGCCACACTATACCCAAAATGGTTCAGCCCCTCCGCCCTTTCGGGTAACCTCTAACAAGCTAGAAAAGGGCTTCATACTGAGCTAAAGCCAGAGCCATTATAGCCCTCATGGTTGCACTGTTGTCCCGGTGATCACTTACAGACAAGATCTCATATAGTTATTTGTCATTCTTTTATGTTCATTGCATAGCTATTAATCATCTTACAAGATCATGGATTATATCAAGCACTAGCACATCTACAACAAATGCATATCAAGTAGGTAGCAAGGAATCCAGGTAACAATCATCTATGATTTTGCTAAGGTCAACAAGGTGATAGCATGCATATGATATATATGTGTACTTAAGTGAATAGGTAACAAGGATGATCCCAAGTTATACTTGCCTTGCTCAAAGCTCTCCTGAGCCTGCTGGTCTTCAAAAGCTTGGTCTTGATCACCAACGTACGGCTAACCGTCTATTCCCAAACATCAATCAACAACACGCAATCCAATGGAGACAATCATACACAAAGCAAACAAGATATAATTAGAACATTACACGAAACAGTGGTAAAAACAAGTATAAAGGTTTATGAAAATATTCTACACAGCGCTACGATCACACAAACGTAAAGTTCACGAAAATCGGAATTAAAACGTGCAAGATATGAATTTTCTACGATTTCCTATAGAGAAATAATTAATTAAATAGAACCAGGAAAATAAAAAGTTTCAAAACAGAGAATAAATAGTTCTAACATGTAGAGCTCGTAAATACGAATCTAACGGAATTTGAATGGACAAAAACGGAGTTAAAATGAATATTTTATAAGCAATCTAAGTTTAGTGGCAATTCTGTAATTATTGAAAAGCGCATTTTGGATTCAGCCGACCAGAAAACGTTTACTGAACTAGAAAGCGTAAACTTGTGATTACGCCTTGGACCGCGGGTTGGTTATCAAGTTTCCTAGGGTCTCTTAAACAAAATGACCACCGCGAAGTGGTACGCACGAATTTCGGCCGTTGATCTCCAAACGGACGGCCGAGATCAGGCCAGAGGGAGGCGGGCGGCGGCCGGCCGGCCGGAGATGGCCCCGACACGGCGGCGCCATGGCCGGAAAGCCAAACCTCGACGGCGCTGTCCTACTTCTCGTTTACGAGCACCAAATCGAGAAAGAAAAACTCCGGGAGGTCGAGGGGGAGGAGGCGAACCCACCTAGGTGGTTTACTCGAGCCGAGAGAGGGCGAGGAGGTCGGTTCGCGGCGGCGGCTTTCGGCGAGATCCCGAGCTTCGCGCTGAGGGCGGCTAGGGTTCCTAGGGTGCAACAGATGGTGAAAGGAGGTTGCGGGGTAGAGGGGAACGCTTTATAGCGCTCGGTTTGTGAAGAGAGCAAGGAAATCCCGAACAATCTCGGATTGAACGCGGCTGCAACGGAGTCCGGCTCGGTTCCGACTCGAGGAAGAAGAACAGGGCACTGACAAGCAGGTCCGTGTCGTCAGTGAAAGGACCAAGGATGAGCCTAGAGGGGGGGTGAATAGGCGTTTCTGGAAATTTACAACTTAAAATGCGGAAACGATTAGAACTGGAGTTTTTCACGCAAAAGAAAAAACTCCACACAAAGATAATCAGAGAAACAGTTGTAAACACTGTTAAATAAGTCTAACACCTGCACCACAGAGATTAGATCACAGAAAGAAATATTATTGACAACTCGCAAATACCGGACGCGTCCGATATCAACTCGGACACGTCCGAGATACACGAGCACAAAACACCTAGCTGTTTCTGTTCTCCAGCTTCTCCAAAACCTACACACAGCTTATATGATGATGTATAGAAATACAACACCCTACAAGAAGGTATCCAACACAGATAATACAAATTAAATATATTCTGCTGTGCTGTCCAACTCGGACACGTCCGGCTTGATCTTGGACGCGTCCGGAATTCAGGAGCAGAGGATATTCAATCCTTGTGCTGTGAAACTTCTTCCTCTCCCTGCAAGAGTCTCAATCACAGTATGTATGACACTAGAACCCTGCAGAGAAGCTCACACAAGAGATAAGACACAAATTTCAAAAGTAATGCGAAGGGAGACACAAAATTTGTTTTACCGAAGTTCGGTCTCCGTAGAGACCTAATCTCCGTTGAGGGGGCTACGGGTAAGGCACTCGATGACCTAGAGGATACCACTAAGGTCACTCTAGCTCAAAGGTCCTCCCTAGAGAATACCGCGAAGGTAACTCTAGCCGGAGTCTCTTCCAACTCTAACTCCTCCTTCCACTAGATGATTTCTTCCCTTGCGGAGGCGAAATCCGACCTGCACAAACAATCCGAGGCAACCACAAACACTTGGGTGCTCTCCGGCGACGCCTAACCGTCTAGGACCGAAGAGTCCAAGAGTAACAAATGCAAATCACGAGATAGACAATATGCTCAAGTGCTCAAGTGGTGGTTTGCTCTCAAAACCAAAAATCTTTCAACCCACAAGATGGATTTGTCAATCTAGACCAAACACTCACAAAGATAGGGTTGTGGAGAGTTAGCAAAACTCAGCAATGTATCTTCAAGCCAGTAGAATCAGCAGCCCTCAAAGAGGAGGTCTGAGGGGTATTTAAAGACAGTTTTCAAAACTAGCCGTTAACTAGCCGTTGGCCATACCGGACGCGTCCGGTATCATACCGGACACGTCCGATATGAACGAGGCCAACAAACTTACCCCTGTTAGCTTGCTACTCTCAACCACGGAGAAGCCTACGTCGGAACTCCCGACGTACGTCGGAACTTCCGACAAGTCAGCACTACTGACGCGCACCGGAAGTGCCCACGCGCGCCAGAACAACCCCCTGGGCACCGCAACTCAAAAAGTTAGTATGCGCAAAGGTACTCATACCGGACGCGTCCGGTATCATACCGGACACGTCCGGTATGCACGGCCTGTGCACAAAGAGATCAGCTCTCAGATTAGTTTCTCTAAGACCTCACAAGGGTTGACTTGAGCACTAGAGAGTATTAATCCATGATCATGATGCATCCCTCTTAATAGTACGGCTTTCCTATTAACTCAAGATCAAAAGATAAATCAAATTGAAACCACTCGAGAAGCTTCCTTCAAACTAAAGTCTTTCTTTCAATTCTTGATAAGCTGAGGATGTCATCATGTCAAACTTGTTTTCATCTTGAGCATAGCCATCTTGAGCACATGACTTGGTTCCATTCCATAGATAGATTTGACTCCAAATGTACCAAGTCATTTCCATTAACTACTTCAATAGTAGATTTGATCCTCCACATCAACATGACCCTTAGAGCTTGATTGGTACCTCAACTAAATGCAAGTAATTCCTTCTTCACCCGAGCTAGGTTTTTCGGTCGTCAAGCCGTCGCTTGCCCTTCACCCTTGCTTAGTACCTCGAAGCCTTTTCTTGCTATTTTCACCATCTCAAGTCTTCAAGTCATATGTTGCTTTGAATCATCCAATCAATTTTATACTTTTCATTTTTGCTTTCATATGAGTGACAGCTATCTTCATAATAAATAAGCCTCTTTCAATAATTCCATTTGCATTGTTGTTTTGTGCTTGAACTAGATTGCTTCATACAACAATACATAATTTTGGCTTTTGTAAACTTGGATCACATAACTGTGAGATAGCTTTTCCCTGTTTCACACTTAGCAAGATCATTAGTTCCTTTAATCATGGTTGTCATTTAATCATCCAAAACACATTAAGTGGCTTAATGCACTTACAATCTCCCCCTTTTTGGTGATTGATGACAACCTTGATTAAAGCTTACAAAAGATAATAAAATTAAGCTCTTAGTTTTAATGATTTATTTGAAGCTCCCCCTTAATATGTGCAATATGAGTAGAATTCATAATGAGACCTATAAAGGTCAATTTGCACATTTTAAGTGAGTGTCAAGCTCCCCCTAAATCATTGCATCCAGTGCAAGTGAGTGTGAACAATATAACCGTGATGCACATGACATGTATAAATCACACAAGAATAAATATGAAACATACATCAACACATGTCAGGGCAGCATATTTTGCAAAAATAGAAATCTAAAAAATTAAAACCAACACGCATAGCAAACATCACATAGATTTCCCAAGTCCACAAGTCACTAAGATAAAGATCATGTCTTATTCAACATCTCACATAGACTCAACATGATACAAGATGATATAATAAGTCTCATGATAAATATAACAAGTCTCATACATCAAAGAGCTCATCATAGACACTACAGCTGCAGTACATATCTCAGAATATGCCAAACATGAAGAACATCTGAAGTTTTTAATCAATATCTCTCCCCCTTTGTCATCCATCTCCAAAAAGTGTACAGGAACAAGCATATAACATAGGAGGGCTGCAAGCTGTAACCGGCTGTCTCTCACTCGACGTCATCATCATCATACCTCTGATCTGGAGAGCGAGAAGTACCTGGTGGCCGAGAACCACTCTGTCCTGGGTCACCTAGATGGCCATATCCACCAAAGCCACTAGAGGTCCCTGCACCACCGTAGCCAGACTCACCAAAGTAAAGAAAACTGTCCCACCAGTGCTCCTGTGACTGCTGCTGCAAGGGCGCCTCAGGCTGCTCGCCCTGGTCTGTCTGACCCTGCTGTACCTGTGGTGGAACTGGCTGTGACTGAGAGTATCCACCAAACTCCTGCTGAAACTCTCTCTCATATCTAGCCTGCTGCTGCTCAAAAGTCTCAGGCTCACTAGCAGCACTGTCAGAAATAGGAGACCTTGGAGTAGGAAGCTCATTCTTCTGTGCAAGCTCCTTGAGAGTACGAGTATCCTTCCTCCTCGCTTCTCTCTCATGGTGCTGTCTAGTCTTGATTGCATTCATGTCCTTGCACATCCCAAATATGGCACTGAAAAACTTTCTAATGGGAGAAGGAGGGGCACGGCCACGTGAAGAAGACTGGGAAGGACCATGAGGTGGAGTACGGTGTGCTGCTGAACCTCCTCCTGCTGCTGCTCCTGGAGGTGACAAATCAATCTCAGCCAAGTCAGCAGCAATCTTCATAACCTTGTGCTGCTTGTCATACTCAAAGAAGTAGCCTGTCACCTGTCAAATCATATAAGTGATGTATGGTGCATAGCCACATCCCTTGATTGGTCTCTCACCTACTGACTTGATCTCATTCCAAATGAAATCAAACACACTGAATGGTCTAGCATCAGGCAACATCCTCATCAAAAGATTTCTGCTATAATCTCCCACATTGCCCTTGTCTCCAACCTTGCAGGCGATGGTCTTCCTGAACATCCTGTCCAAGTATCTGTATGTGGGGTAAAGACCTTTCACCTTCCCCACAACTACTCCTCTAAAGCCTGGAATGTACAGCTGACCCATCCTCTCTGGAGGTGTCACAATCTCATCATGAATCTTGTCTCTAGCAAGGTCCTCCTCATCAAAACCAAGATATCCAGCAAAGGCTGCATACTCAACACTAAAACACTCACCAGCTGTCATCCAGTGCATCACCCTATCTGAATCAACATACAAAGTGGCATAGAACTGAGCCACTATCTCTGTGTTCCAATCATGCTTGAACGACATGATCTCACTAGCACCAATCCGTGCACAAATATCAACAGCTCTATCAAGTGAAGGCTTCTTGTGAGCCTTCAACTCCTTCCACTTAGCCCACTGAGACTTGATGACCACAGGATTTCTAGTCAAAATAACAGTGGTGTAGAAGTCAATCTGAAACAGAGTGCGAAACCTGTAGTCATACATCACCTGCTGCTGAGACCTGGGATCCTCACTCCTCAGGGTCTTCACCCTCTTTGTCATCCCTGTGCCCTTGTAATTGGCTCTCTGCACAAAATCTGGCACATTAGGAGCATAGACTCTAGGATGCCCCAAGTGACGTCCGCCTCCCTGTCCTGGCTGCTGTGCTAGTGGTACATTCTGGGCCTGCACATGGTCTTCATCACTATCCTCAGACTCTTGACCATTGCCTGACTCATGCCCAGACTCAATCTCACCTCTGGCCTCAACTCTGAACTGATCTGACTCTGAAGCAGATGAAGAATCATCATCATCACTACCTTCTGCATAATCAGCTGGTGCTCTATCTGCAAGCCTGCCAGATTTCCTCCTCCCACCTCCACTGCCACTGCCACTACCGCTGCCAGCTGCTCTCCTAGCTACCCTTGTTCTTTTGTAGTACCTCATGGCAGTGGGATCATTCTTGTGCTTAGCTCGTGGCTCAATCCGTCCATCTCTGGTCATGATCTCCCACTGAATCCATAAACACCAAGTAGATATATAAGCATTTAGGGCCATGTCCAAATGTGCCTCTCATATTGCCATAAGATGAAACAATAATCATTTGATGAATTTGTAGTCACCTAGACACAAATCAATGTCAAATAGGTTCACAAAGCATCTATAACAATTACTGAGATCATCTAAGACAATAGGGAAAAAAGTTTGAAGCAGGAAAGCAGCAGGTGCTGCTCTGCTGATCCATACCGGACGCGTCCGATATGAGGTCGGACGCGTCCGACTTGGACGCAGCAGCCCCATCCTAGGGTTCCAACTCCAAAACTCAACAAATTCAATCCAAACTTTGGA
This sequence comes from Sorghum bicolor, assembly GCF_000003195.3. Taxonomy (NCBI): domain Eukaryota; kingdom Viridiplantae; phylum Streptophyta; class Magnoliopsida; order Poales; family Poaceae; genus Sorghum; species Sorghum bicolor. Next base: position 40,614,896 of record NC_012874.2, on the reverse strand, counting down.
CACAGCTTCTAGACAAGGAATGTAGCATCTTCACCAAAGGGATTTGGAAATAAAGTTCTATCCAATAGATCGGAAGGAGTCCGGAATTTGAATACCGTGAGAGTGGAGGAAAATTGGGCCTTCGATTTCTTGCTGCAGATCCTTGATTCTTGATGCTTGGAGACTCCAATCCACCTTCCTCCCTTCCTTTTCCACGGACAACTCACGAAATCACCAAGGTGATGAGAGAGAAGTGGCAATGTGCGGTTGGGAGGAAGAAAAGGGAATGAGGGAAGAACAGGTCTGAAGGGGTACGCTGCTTCTTTAACCCCGCGCATACCAGACGTGTCCGAGATGAGGCCGGACGCGTCCGAGATGCTCGGGCTCCAAATAGTTTGCTGAATTTCTTCTTTTTCTTGATCCAAGACCCCTTCTATGTTAACACTGAGTCCAAACACATATATACTTAATCCAATCATTTCTCATCTCTTTTCTTTACAATTTGTACTCCAAAATATTTCAAATCTCTTTTTGAAATTTCTTCAAGGAATCTTTCCTCGGTCTTATGTCCATGAGTCTTATAATGTCTTAGAGATGTGAGGAAGAGATAAAAGACTGACTTAGGACTTGAGAGAATCATGCCGAGTGTGATTAGGCAGTCAATCAACCAAGGAGAACAATAACCACACTTAGCATGATTAGGCCACAAAGACCAAGAACCAATTGTTTTCACAAACCACTCAGCCTACTCAAGCTATTTGGGATTTTGAAAAGATTCTAACTTAAGTCAATCAAGTGCACATTCTAGCATAAGGGCCTTACATGCACTTACAATGCTCATATGAAACCATACCTTAGCCTTGAGCTCCTATGAATACCACTGAGTGTAACTTGAAGTATGATCATTAACATTTGAAGTCCAATCACCAGATGACCATACATAATTTTTAATTTTATTGATCCAATTTTATCAAAGTCTACAAGCTCAAATCATAGGTCAGTAAACTCACAAACTCATTAATATGACAGACTTATGATAAATAAGGTTCAAGAATCAATTCTTGGCTTGCAAACCGAAGTTATTTCTCCCACGTAAATCTCGGACACGTCCGAGACAATGTCGGACACGTCCTACAAGTGCCACATCCCTGCAATAAATGATCTGGGCAGTTGAACCAATCCTGGGACAATATTAGTGGTTAAATACTAAAGTACTTCTAGCCCAGGTTTTTTTTACGGGCTTTTCAACAGAAATTCCTGCCTCGAGAATATCGGACATGTCCGACCCAATGTCGGACACGTCCGACATGCACAGGACAGAAACTAAACACTTTGTTTTCTAGCCATTCCTTTTGCCTTTGAATTGACCTGCACACAGGTGAAAATATTTCTCTACTAGAGAGACATTAATGGCATTGAATGGCAAGTTAGAAAGTGGTCAAATTTACTTAGTCACTTTCTCAAATATCACAAATATTGCTATTTGTGAAAAATTAAGCATGAGTGACTAAGCTAACTGGTTTAGGTACTTCTTCACCGACGATGAAGATGAAGTGAATGATAAGACAATTTAGTTTGCTTTGGATCAACTACATATTGGAGATTGATGAACAAGTTGATAGGTTGAGCGTGTCAAATGTAAAGACATGGTATGCTTTCTCAACCACCCCAAAGCCTTCATCTTCATCAAGTACCTACAATCACAACTTAGGCACACTTTGGTACCCAACTCTTGTTGGGTCCTATAGAGTTAGTTGCAATGTGCTTAGGCACCCAGGTGGTTCTAGTGCTAGCATGTGGTGAATACCTTGCTTGGCTAGTACTAGATCCATTTGTGGTCCTTCTAAGCTTATCATTGAAAACATATGCATTTGGCTTGGGCATGTTACCTTTGGGACAATCATAGCTTAGATGTCCCTTTCTTCTACAATTGTAGCAAATGCGGCCTTTATTGCTACAATCCTTGTTTTGTTTGTTGTGACACTCATATATCATGTGTCCAACCTCATTGCATGCATAACATCTTCTTGTTGCAACTTGAGCCTTGTTTCTTGTCCTCTTGAAATCCTTGAAAGTATTGCTCAAGTGGCTTACTTTGTTGCACTTGATGCTAGCTTTAGGTTCATCCATCTTGAGTTGGTTCGCCAACTTGCTAGAGGCCTTTTTCTCGGCCACCTCAAACTTGTTGGCCCAACTCTTGTTTGGACACATATCTCGCATGTGCCCATATGCCCCACAACCATAGCATAACCTTTTACCATGTTTCTTGCTCTTGGTTGACATCGCTTTGCTTGTGATGTGGTTAGTTTGTTGGATGTTGGAGGAAGCAAGATTTGAACCCTTCTCAAGCTTCTTCACCATGTTTTCACGGTTATCTTGAGAAGGTTGTGCTTTCTCCTTATCCTTCAACCTAATCACATCTTACTTCAATTTTTCTACTTCTTCTTTGAGCCTAATGTTTTCCATAGGATCATGCTCAATCAAAGATTGGCTAGCTTGAGAAGCACACTCATTAGCACAAGAAGTATTTAATTTAGAGGGAGTGCTAGTGAGTGGGTGAGTGTGAGGTTGAGAGGATTTTACCATTGTAACAATAACCTCATGCGCTATCTCAAGCATGGCATGTGATTCTACTAGGCTTTCATGTGAACATTTGAGTTGCTCATGCACAACTTGAAGAGTGTTGAAGTTGCATGAAATCTTGTCAAGCCTTTTCTTGAGCTCGAAGTTTTCCTTTTCTAGTTGAACTATACTAGAAAGAGCATTAGTAACAAAATCATGCTCAATTGACAATTTTTCATACCTCTCATTCATTTCCTTTAGCTCTTCAAGCTTGGATATGAGGGACTTGTCTTGATCATGAAATTTTTGATCTTGTTCCTCATTTATCAGTTTCATGAACATGAGCTTGTCCTTGCTGCTAAGATGATCAAGCATGTGACTATCTTCATTTTCACTTTCTCTTTGATCATCCTCTTGAGCCTTCTTTTGCTTGGTTTCTTTCTTCTTCTTCTTCTTCTTGCTCTTCTTGGCCATGAGACACAAGTGATGAGAGTCATGGGATTCTATTGTTGACTCATCACTTGGTCTCCACTGAGGTGCATTATTGCTGCATTGATCTGCTTGCTGTCCTGCTGCCACAGCCATACCGGACACGTCCGGTATCATGTCGGACACGTCCGGTATGCGCTGCACTGCCAGCACAGCAGCATCTGCCTTGATCAGCTTCGGCTCTGCATTCTTGAGGTTGCTGGATGTTTCTTCATTGCAGTGAAGTATGGTGGACATATTATCCTTTGTTTTCCACACATAGCACTCATTGTCATTGGATTTTCCATATAACTCATACAATTTGATCCAAATGACATGAGCACTTGATGGAAGAGTTTGTCCATTGAAAATTGCTTCATCCTGAACCTCTACACTTAATGTACTCAAAATGACATCAGTAGCTAGAGCATTGAGTTGCACATATATCTCTTCCTCTTTTGGAATATTCTTATAACTAAACCAATCGACTATGGAATGAGATATACTTGCATCCACAATCTGCTCTACAAGTGGACTGATAGTCCGAAAAGTATTGAGTACATGAATTGACCAAGATAGAAAGTTTGAACCATCATTTTGGAGAAGTATGGGATCCATGTCATTAGACGTCGACATCCTTTTCTCACAAGCGGTGAAGCTCGATCGTGAGACCTTGCTCTGATACCAATTGAAAGGACCAAGGATGCGCCTAGAGGGGGGGTGAATAGGCGTTTCTGAAAATTTACAACTTAAAATGCGGAAACGATTAGAACTGGAGTTTTTCACGCAAAAGAAAAAACTCCACACAAAGATAATCAGAGAAACAGTTGTAAACACTATTAAATAAGTCTAACACCTGCACCACAGAGATTAGATCACAGAAAGAAATATTATTGACAACTCGCAAATACCGGACGCGTCCGATATCAACTCGGACACGTCCGAGATACACGAGCACACAACACCTAGCTGTTTCTGTTCTCCAGCTTCTCCAAAACCTACACACAGCTTATATGATGATGTATAGAAATACAACACCCTACAAGAAGGTATCCAACACAGATAATACAAATTAAATATATTCTGCTGTGCTGTCCAACTCGGACACGTCCGGCTTGATCTCGGACGCGTCCGGAATTCACGAGCAGAGGATATTCAATCCTTGTGCTGTGAAACTTCTTCCTCTCCCTGCAAGAGTCTCAATCACAGTATGTATGACACTAGAACCCTGCAGAGAAGCTCACACAAGAGATAAGACACAAATTTCAAAAGTAATGCGAAGGGAGACACAAAATTTATTTTACCGAAGTTCGGTCTCCGTAGATACCTAATCTCCGTTGAGGGGGCTACGGGTAAGGCACTCGATGACCTAGAGGATACCACTAAGGTCACTCTAGCTCAAAGGTCCTCCCTAGAGAATACCGCGAAGGTAACTCTAGCCGGAGTCTCTTCCAACTCCAACTCCTCCTTCCACTAGATGATTTCTTCCCTTGCGGAGGCGAAATCCGACCTGCACAAACAATGTGAGGCAACCACAAACACTTGGGTGCTCTCCGGCGATGCCTAACCGTCTAGGACCGAAGAGTCTAAGAGTAACAAATGCAAATCACGAGATAGACAATATGCTCAAGTGCTCAAGTGGTGGTTTGCTCTCAAAACCGAAAATCTTTCAACCCACAAGATGGATTTGTCAATCTAGACCAAACACTCACAAAGATAGGGTTGTGGAGAGTTAGCAAAACTCAGCAATGTATCTTCAAGCCAGTAGAATCAGCAGCCCTCAAAGAGGAGGGCTGAGGGGTATTTAAAGACAGTTTTCAAAACTAGCCGTTAACTAGCCGTTGGCCATACCGGACGCGTCCGGTATCATACCGGACACGTCCGATATGAACGAGGCCAACAAACTTACCCCTGTTAGCTTGCTACTCTCAACCACGGAGAAGCCTACGTCGGAACTCCCGACGTACGTCGGAACTTCCGACAAGTCAGCACTACTGACGCGCACCGGAAGTGCTGACGCGCGCCAGAACAACCCCCTGGGCACCGCAACTCAAAAAGTTAGTATGCGCAAAGGTACTCATACCGGACGTGTCCGGTATCATACCGGACACGTCCGGTATGCACGGCCTGTGCACAAAGAGATCAGCTCTCAGATTAGTTTCTCTAAGACCTCACAAGGATTGACTTGAGCACTAGAGAGTATTAATCCATGATCATGATGCATCCCTCTTAATAGTACGGCTTTCCTATTAACTCAAGATCAAAAGATAAATCAAATTGAAACCACTCGAGAAGCTTCCTTCAAACTAAAGTCTTTCTTTCAATTCTTGATAAGCTGAGGATGTCATCATGTCAAACTTGTTTTCATCTTGAGCATAGCCATCTTGAGCACATGACTTGGTTCCATTCCATAGATAGATTTGACTCCAAATGTACCAAGTCATTTCCATTAACTACTTCAATAGTAGATTTGATCCTCCACATCAACATGACCCTTAGAGCTTGATTGGTACCTCAACTAAATGCAAGTAATTCCTTCTTCACCCGAGCTAGGTTTTTCGGTCGTCAAGCCGTCGCTTGCCCTTCACCCTTGCTTAGTACCTCGAAGCCTTTTCTTGCTATTTTCACCATCTCAAGTCTTCAAGTCATATGTTGCTTTGAATCATCCAATCAATTTTATACTTTTCATTTTTGCTTTCATATGAGTGACAGCTATCTTCATAATAAATAAGCCTCTTTCAATAATTCCATTTGCATTGTTGTTTTGTGCTTGAACTAGATTGCTTCATACAACAATACATAATTTTGGCTTTTGTAAACTTGGATCACATAACTGTGAGATAGCTTTTTCCTGTTTCACACTTAGCAAGATCATTAGTTCCTTTAATCATGGTTGTCATTTAATCATCCAAAACACATTAAGTGGCTTAATGCACTTACAGTCAGCCGTAGAAAGGAGGGAGAGGGCGGGAGTGCGCGCGCGGGCTTGCTGGGCCGGGGAAAGGGAACTGGGCCACGCCCGGCCGAGGGGTGGAAGGGTTGGGCCGCAGGGGAAAAGGGAGCAAGCCGGGGGCTGGGCTTCGGCTGGGGTTTTGTTTCCTTTTTTTAAATTCTTTTCTGTTTTCTTTTCTCATTTCCTTTTCCAAAGAAGCTTTGAAGCAAAAAAAATCAAAATAAAAACAGAACATACAATACAAAATAATTATGCTCCAGCATGAATGCAAAATTCACGTTTCTAAACTTATGATAAATTTTAATTTGCACAAAATTATTTATTTTGCTAGATTCAAATGCTCACAAAAATTATTAAATAATCAAATTAATTCCTATTAATTGCAATCAAAATTATGGGTGTTACATATAGCCTATGCACCACGCTTAATCTACACACTTACTACTCTAATCCGGATCCTGGAACTAGAGCACTCTAACCAAGCAATGAAACAAGCACACAAATAGCAATAAATAAGTACTTAGAGATAATAAAGGTTTATAAGATTACCAAAGAAGAAGCGTAGAGTAGAGGGAAGCAGATGTCGCTAACAAGCCTAGATCCTCTCCTAAATTCTCTTCTCCTCTCTAACTCCTCTTCCAAGGGAGGCAACTAGCTAGCTAGTCACTATATCACTAGTAGACTAACTACCAGATGAGCCTGCCTGCCTCCGAAGTGACCCGAGGGGGGTTTATGTAGGCTGGAGGTGACGTGGGCACTACGGAAGGTGAGTGGAGTGGCGGGCACTAGGAAGGGTTGGCGGGTGCCACTCGATGCAACCGCCTTTCAATCCTATGGGTCCTGCTTGCTCCTGGAGGCGGTTCCCCAAGTCAGTGGAGTAATTTCACATGTTGGAAATCTTTTATCACATATTGGAAAGACCACAATCCATGTGACACCCTCATGCAGCCCTTGGACCAGTGGCATGTCCTGACCAGGTGGAGGTGGCAGGCACCACCTAGGAGTGGCGAGCGCCAAGGTGGACGTGGCATCTGCCACATGATTCTGTCCATTAGTCTACTTTTGTCCTCCATGTTGCAGGTGTACAATGTTTCGTGCAATTTTGATGTCGTTTCCTTCAGTTGTGAGCTTGTCTTTGGATGGTGATCATTACTACCAGACTTCCATGTCAGCTAATGCCATGAACCAAGCTTGCCATGGTTTTCTATTGAGTAGAGAGGACCTGGAGCAAGTTTGATGGCCATTGGACATATGTTCATGGCGGCTGCCATACATTCCTGGTGCCTGCCATGCCCAGTGACAAGTTTCCGACACGTTCCATCTCACAATATTCCAGAAGCCATAACTTTGTCATTCGAACTCCAAATTGAGTGAACGAGAACTCCAATTCATGTATTTCAACGAGCTCTTTAACATGGAGTAATCAAAATGAGCAATTGAAGATGTCCTTTTAGCATGTGTATTGCCCTATTTCACCTGCATTCACATAATCATCACAACTTGTGAAAATCATTAGTAATAAAACCTATGACTACATTTTGTGTCACTTATATGACCAAAATAGCTATTGTTTACAGTATAAAATGAGGTGTTAAGGACCATCAACAAGCTCCCCAAGCTACCTCTTTGCTTATCCCTAAGCAAAGATGCAGGTTTAGCAAGGAGATGGATTAGGCATTGCTTCAGTGTAATATCTTGCAAATACTTATACACAAACCAATACTCCATATAGAAATGAGTGGAGTTAGAAATTCATCATTAGTCATAGCAATATGGGGCTTATAGATTTTCACCTTGAAATATGGAAAAACAAGACAGAGCAGTCAGTAGAAACTTTGTACCTTGCTTCGGTCATGTCAAGACTCTATCTAGAGGCTTTTGAATTTTTGAAAACAAAACTTGCTTAGGTTCCCCAATGGCACACTCAATCACTCAGTGGTGTTTGGTAAACCTCACTGAGGCAAGAGATAGCCTTTTCACCTAAATCTAAAGAGTTTGATATGTGGAGCTTATAGGTGGGGAAAAAATAAGGAAACTTGAATTGAATATATTGCTAAGCTAGACACTCAGATCAAAGGGAGCAAAAAGTCATGCAAAGAGATCAAGATGTGGAAGTGTTACTATATGTGTTGGAAAAGATATGGTGGAATATATGTGGAACTCCTTGAGACTTCATTTTGCTTCTTTTGGAGAGAGCATGGCTACTAGTTTTTTTTTCTAAGGACTAAAATGTGTCCTCACATTTTGTAACTTGGGACTTATTGTCCTCTTCTTTTTCTTTTCATCAGAACTCTCACTCTCTTTCTCTTTTTTCGGTAGCTTATTCCTCTCTCTCAAAGATTATATAGAGTATAAATATGAATGTCCCAAAAGATAGAGAGTATGAATATGGTGGATGCGTACTTCTAGTGTAGAAGCGGCATAAAGGGGAAATGGAAGGGTTATTTATGGTGGTTGCATACCTCCGGAGTGGAAAGTAAGCAAGTAGATGGTGGGTTGTAACACCCTAAATTTTGCTTCTTTGAAAATAGAGCTAAAATAATTTATTTTGTATTTCTGTGCTCATGAAAATATAGTAAAATGAAATTTTCCTTAAATTAAAATTCGTCATAGGGTTTAGCAATATTGTTGTGCATATATGCTGGTACATATGTTTTATGTGATGTTTGTTTCTTGCTCCTTTGTGTGTTGAGAGTGAACAAAGTTTTTAAAATACGTTTAGTAGATCGATCTTCCTTAACTGGTACATCTCTATCTTTATCACCGATCAAATTCCTTGTTGCTCAGCTCAAGTTTTTATTAGGAGCTTCCTAAAATCTTTTCTTTGTTACCCAAATCGCTTCTTTTTATTTCTCATTCATCAAGCAGTCTCTACATACTTGGGAATTTTTCAGCTTCCGTTCTCACTTTTCTGTAAGTATAATCTAATTTTTAGATGCTCCAAAATAATATTATCATGGGCTCCAAATACTTTATTTGAGTTCCTCATGTTCCATAATGTCTCTGAGAATTTTCTGCAAATTTTCAGAGCTTTCAGAATATTTTTTACAGTTTAAATAATAATTCTCGACTTTTCTAGAATTATTTTATCCATAAAATTAAATAATTCCGAAAATAATAAATCCTTCATTTTACCTCAACGCTCGGCCCATGATCTCAAAGGCCAATATATTTATTTACTAGTGGGCTTAAATAATTAATCAGGCCTATTAGTAAAGATGGAGATTGCAACATCAATTAGTACCATATTGCTAATTGATGTGGATGTGAAGAGTTTTTCTCCCTATATATATGTACCAACTCCTTGGGTTAAGTACACCAAAACTACCATATGGGGAGCTTATAGTTTGGAAAATCCCTCGTGTAGCAAAATTATATTTTTCTTCTTTTGCCGTCGGGCAGCCATCGTGGACGCTTCTATGCCCTGCACAAGCCGGAGCTCCCTGCCGTGACCATAGTTCTATCTACGGTAGCTACCTCTCCGGCCATCGTCCGTCTCTGTTGGTGAGAATTCCAGCATACAGCTCCTTCGTCTCTCCTTTACATGATCTGCACAGCTCACTAGGTCAGGCAATCCTACTGGTTTTGTTCCGTAATTAAGCTATAGGTTGGACAACTTGCAAGCGTCGCTCTGGTATTTTTTATCTAAAGGACCATGCATATCCACCAAATTCGAGCACATGACGTGATTGAGTTTAAGATCTGTACGTGCACCATTGAAGTCGAGCTGCCTCCACTGCAATCCTACAAATCTTTGTCGTTGCCAATAGCTTGTGTCTTCAATCTGTTTCCAGATGGCAAGCTAACTTGGTATGTGTCTCGATGTTCGTAGTTTTTTTTATTGAGCTTGTACTGACGAAATATACATCTTAGTAACTATGTTTTCTATTATCAAGTATCTCTAAATTTTATATTTTAAATAGTAATATGATTAATATGCACGCAACTAGTTTTATAATTAACAACCACATAAGCATAATACTATGATATTTTATACATATATATCTTAATATGTTTAATCGCTATCACCATGTTTTTGAATTGTAAATTGTTTAGTTTAAACCCACAACACAAGCGGTTTGCGTAGGTGTTTCGCCTATCCTTTTAATTGGCAAAGTTAGTGTTTAATTTATTCAAATATACAACAATATTTATATGTAAAATATGACTAGATTTAACTTAGCTTTTAAATTAAATTAAGATTTATCTGATCTAAATTAAATGTCTCTATGATTTTGTTTAACTAATATAAAATAAATCAAACTTGTAGTTGTTTCTTTTATAATAAAAATATAAACCTTTCAGTAGTCGTTTCTTTTTATCATAGCCCTCGGTGTTTCTAGTGTTCTCGTCACCATAGTAATTAGTTCTCTTTTAATATGTTATCTTCTTTTGTGTGCTGTATTGTTCTTAGTTTTTTTTATTTATTGCTTCTATGTTTGTCTATGTGTGGTGTTTGCTATGAGTAGAGAACGAGAACCATTTTATCGACGTTGAAGATTAAGACGGCATGGCTAGAAGATAATTGAAGGTTCTATGAAGGAGTTGCTCTGGATATTAACCAATTAGATCAAGGCAAGTATAACATTTGGGTTTTAATTCTGTGACCATGATCGTGTGACTAGATTAATGTTAAGTAATAAATGATAAAAATGACTTTTTGGCCACTTGATGATTTATCTGTAAGTGATAACCAGGACAACTGTGCAACCATGAGGGCTATAATGGCTCTGGCTTTAGCTCAGTATGAAGACCTTTTCTAGCTTGTTAGCGGTTACCCGAAAGGGCGCTAGAGGGGCTGAACCGTTTTGGGTATAGTGCGAGCCCCTGTCCTTATGTGTATAGGCTGCGCGTCATTGTGCCATTTGGAAGGAGGGTATCTATATCTGCGCACGAAGAAAACCTTGCGACCCTAACATGTTAGACGAACTTTTGAAAGGCTTTATAGTGATCTCTGCCGACCTTCCTTGGTAGTGGGTTAAGAGGTCGACGGGCCTCGGGCGAAAGGATAAATCATGACTCATGGGTAAAGATGTACAATCTCTGCAGAGTGTTAAAAACTGGTATACTAGCCATGCTCACAAGAGCGGCCTTAGGGATTCTTGCATCAACGGTGATGACTCTTGTGTGTTAAATATGCTCATTATTTATTATTTAATGCTCTACATTATTTATGTCACATTGATCATGAGATTGTGGGAGCTATACAATCTAGTTGCTATACTTGTTGAGTTCGACATAGACTCACTCTTGCTATTTCCCCCACACTTCAGGAGATGTTAGGCTTGTGATCAACCAGTCAGTTGGATCCTGTAGAGAGAAGTTAATACCCGAAGTTTGGAGTTGTTTATCCGCTGTTGCTATCAAAGGTTATCTCTATTATACTAAGTACGCTATATATTTATGCATTGTCTTTTGATATTACCCCTTATTTGTAGCTATATGTGAGATTTGACTTCTAAAACTCATATATGGTGCATATCTAGTTTTGTCCTTAAAATCGGCTATTACATGGGTGTACATGATCTTGATCAAAAAGCACGACAGGTTTCTCTACTTAGATCAATAAGGTCTAACAAAGCTCAAAACAATTAAGCATCTTTTTGGTGGGGTTTCCTATCTAAGGGATATGTATATATGGTTGGTTGTAGGAAATCAACACAATTAAGGAACTTTTGGCAAGGATTTTGGGATTTTGCAAAATAGAATTCTAGATTATTGTCCTAACCATTCCTCAGACAAGTTAAAAGAATTACTCTAGACTTACTACATCTAATCTCATAAAAGCATAAACTTGGCTATAGCATGTGCAACCCACAAAAGCTTTAGCTTAAGATAAAATCTAATTCTAAATCAAAACCATAGTAGCAAAGATTTGTATATCAAGCTTTTGCATAATATCACAAAGCAATGATTCATCATTTACATCAAAGATTAATTAAGGTGTGAACACTTAAGCAGGATTAAATATAGTACTTTTCTTATCAGGTTTAGCATAGCAAATGTTATATATATGATATCTAGCAAACCTTAACAATACATTAGCATGGAAGTATAAAAAGAATTTAACATCAAATTGCAATGTGAAGGTAGAAAAGTAAAGAGGATGGGGCAATGACATACCTAGATTTGTGGGAGGCACTCCCCCATGGTGGCGTTTTGCTTGGAGTTGAAATCTTCTTCTTGAACGAGTCTGCTTTCTTCTTTATTTATTTATTTAATACTACTACTAAGACACATGACTACTATCATGCAAGACTATTTATTATTATTATTTTTTGTTTGTTTTTTAACCTATTCTAAATGCATGGTACTTCTATGAGCACTTTTATTGAAATGAAAAGATGCAACCTATCACCTAAAAAAGTAAATTTGGAATGGAAATTTGCAGGTGTAGCCTATACTAAGTGGATTAAAGAAACGAAATTTACCTCCTTGCAGTGTCGTGGTTTGCAGTGTTCATGGTTGCATGAATAGAGGTTGGGTTGCCCAATGCACATGCCAGTTCATTCATTACCTGTGCTTATTTGAAGACATAGAAAGCACAAGCGACAAGGTTCTACTAGTACAAATGTACTTGTGAACCAAAACTTTATTCCTCTCAAAGCAAACTGAGGTGCATAGCATGAACAAAACAACATTTATCATGCTAAAGGGAAGATCAAGGCGAAGGAGAAAGACACTTATGTCATGCATGTTATTAGGATTTTAGTAAACATGACAAAAAGTTGCATAGGGAGAGGTTTCATGTTTGAGCATTTGATTTAGAGATGAGAATGTAAATACAAAAGATGGTCATTTAAACTTAACACCTCAATCTCCACTATTCCTACATTGGTTTAAGACAGAAGAACATATGCACAAGAATTCAAGTTGTTTCTAGTTAATGCTAGGTCAGGTGACTTATACATGCATCTATATAATACCCGATTTTAAGGACAAAACCAGATATGCACCATATGTGAGTTTTAGAAGCCAAGTCTCACATATAGCTATAAATGAGGGGTAATATCAAAAGACAATGCATAAATTATATAACATACATAATAAATCAGAGATAACCTTAGGCAGCATACAACGAAAGATACTCCAAACTTCGGGTATTAACTTCACTCTATAGGATCCAACTGACTGGTTGATCACAAGCCTAACACTCCTCCTGAACTATGGGGGAAAAAGCAAGAGTGAGCACATATCATACTCAACAAGTATAACCAGGGGTTCATGAGGCTCAATTAGCTGACACTGGTTTGACTACATTTAGCTTTTATATATATGTGTTGCATATTTATCAATAGATAGCAAATATCAAGGTAGCGTATTAATTCCCATAACCACATAATTAATGTAAACAAGAAAAACAGATAATACATAAACACATAATTAACCACCATTCATCAGCAACATTATCATTATCATCATTAATCATTGTGCATCTATTTCGTTACTTTTTTGGGCCACCCTTAACCGTCAGCACGACTAGTATACTAGATTTTAACACTCTATAGAGGGAAAGTTTATAAAATGATTCTACGTATCGCTACGATCACACAGACGTAAAGATCACGAAAATCAGAGATAATACGGAGGAGATATGATTTTTCTAAGATTTTCTTTAGAAAAAGTAATTAATTAAATAGGGTCACAAAATTAAAAAGTTTCAAACTATAAAAAATATTACTGACATGTAGATCACGTGATCACGAATCTAACACAATTTGAATGGGTCAAATCAGAGTTTAAATGAAAATTTTATGAGCTAAACAAAATCAGTGGCAATTTTGTAAATACAGAAAACATATTTTGAATTAAACTGGAATAGAATACGTTTTATAAACTCAGAAGGTGTATTCATAAAACATGATTTGGACCATGGGTTCTTTCTTAGAAAACACAGGGGCTCTTTAACAAGATTATGAAGCAAGGGCCATGAGTGTTTTGGGGCCACTCATCGCGAGATGAATGGCTAGAAACAGATCGGGGAGGAGCTGTTGCAGCTGGCTGGCCGGAGCAAAGAGTGACTGTGGTGGTGCCATGATTGAACCTCGCCGACGTTTTTTGACTCGACGATTTAGGGCACAAGATTATGAAGCAAGGGTACGGGAAGATAGAGGAGCTTCACACGAACTCACCGGAGGCGAAAACGGTGGCAAGGAAGACCTAAGGACGTCTCGTGTCACAATTTGGCAGTCAGGGAGTTCTCAGAGAACTACGATGACCTGAGACGAGTGAAACAAAGCGTGAATTCACGGCCGAGAAAGCTCGGTGGCTTTGCAAGCACCTCAAGAAGCTTGGCAAAGCCCTTACGGAGGCAATGGAGCCGTAGATGACGGCATTCATGGTGGTGATTTCATGCTTAGACTCGCTGAGATCTGGATGTAATGGTGCTCTAGAGTAAGAGCGCTTTGATGGCTAGCAGATGCGAAAGGAGACTGCAGGGAGGAGCCATAGGCTTTATAGGGACTTCGTTGCGCGCTTAAGGCAAGAAATCCCAAGAGGATCAGGATTCGGGTGGTGTCGTGCCGAGTCCTGCTCGAGGACGATGCGAGGAAGAAGGAAAGGAGGGAAGACGCTCACACGTGGGCCCGGAGTGCCAGTGACAGAAAGAGAATGGGGCTCGGTTGGCAGTGGGGAAGAGGGGAAGGGATTCGTGGCTTGGGTCTGCCTGCTGAAAGGTCCTAATATGGCTAGAGGGGGTGAATAGCCTATTTAAAAAATCTACAAACTCACTAGAGCAAGAGGTTTGTAAATAACAAAGCAAAGCTTTTTGCTCTAGCTCTAATGGGGTGTTTGCAAGCCACCTAACCAACAATTCTAGTTGATATAAACACTAGGCACACAAGAGCTATGTCACTACTTACACTAGAAAGCTACCTAAATTTTCTATACAAGTAAATAAGCTACTCTAGTTTGCGGGAATGTAAAAGAGATGGTTTGAACTTTATACCGCCGCATAGAGGGGATGAACCAATCAATAATATGAAGTCCAATCACCGGGAGAAATCCAATGAACCATCACAATAGAGACACACAATTTTTCTCCCGAGGTTCACGTGCTTGCCGGCACGCTACGTCCCCGTTGTGTCGACCAGCACTTGGTGGTTCGGTGGCTAAGAGGTGTAGCACGAACCTCGTCCTCACTAGGACACCACAAGAACCTATCCACAAGTGAGGTAGCTCAATGACACGAGCAATCCACTAATGTTGCCTTTGGCTCTCAGCCGAGGTAGGCACAAACCTCTCACAATCACCGGGAGATGGCCACGAACAATCACCAACTCGTGCCAATCCTCCTCCGCTGCTCCAAGCCGTCTAGGTGGTGGCAACCACCAAGAGTAACAAGAAAACCGTAGCTAGAACGATCCCCAAGTGCCACTAGATGCAATCACTCAAGCAAATGCACATGGAATTACTCCCAATCTCACAAAGATGTATAATCTATGAAGGAGATGAGTGGGAGGTGTTTGCTTAGGCTCAAAAGGATGTCAAGTATGCTAGAATGCCAAGAGTGTGTGCCCCAAGCCGGCCAAACACGTATTTATAGCCCCTCAAACAAATAGAGCCGTTGGCTCTTTCACTGGGCAAACCGCGGGGTCACCGGACGCTCTTAAAGGGGCACCGGACGCTCAACACCAGCGTCCGGTGCTCCAACGTCAGCCGCGTGTCAGAGTCTAACGGTAACCTGCAGAGCACCGGACACTGAGCAGTCCGGTGCACACCGGACTAATGCGTAGAGAGCTCCGCAAACTTGCAGGGTCACCAGACGCAAGCCACCGGACGCACCCTGATCGTCCGGTGCTCACCGGACTCACACCCAGAGAGGTTTGCAAAACGCGCGGACACCGGACTCAGACCACCGAAGGCTCCAGCTAACGTCCGGTGCCTGGCGTCCGGTGCCTAACCCTAGATGAGTCAGGCAGCCTGCACACCGGACACTCAGACACAGTGTCCGGTGCCTCTGAGCCAGCGTCCGGTGAGTGTTCCTCAGCGAGAAACACTCCCGCGACTTCTCCAATTTTCCCACCGTCGCAATAGAAAAAATGAACTTCATTTTCTCAAAAAGCGCCGAATCCCATCCTCTCTCTACCCTTCAAACTTCAACTCCCTTCTCAAAGTGTGCCAACACCACAAAGTGTGTACGAACAAGTGCACGTGTGTTAGCATTTTCACAAACATTTTTCTTCGAAGGAGTTAAGTTAGCTCACTAGGTTCTAAATGCATGCATATGAACAATGACACCTAGTGGCACTTGATAACCGCTTAACCAAAGAATTCCCCTCTTTATAGTACGACTATCTATCCTAAATGTGATCACACCCTCTATGGTGTCTTGATCACCAAAACCAAAACCCTAAGCAATACCTTTGCCTTGATCTCCATAGGGTTTTGTTTTTCTCTTTCTTCTTTTCCAAGTTGAGCACTTGATCACCTTGTGGTCATCACCATCATCACCATGATCATCACTTGCTCCATCACTTGGCATGTACCAACCTCATTAAGTCTACACACACTTAGCATAGGGTTAGTACTAGGGTTTCATCAATTATCCAAAACCAAACTAGGGCTTTCAATCTCCCCCTTTTTGGTAATTGATGACAACCCTTTTTACAAAGATTTTCAATAAAAAATTTTCTTGGATTCATGTTGCTTGCCCAAGCATTTTACCATGTGCAAAGGTTATGGACAAGTTTCATAAACCCAAATTGGTAGCAATTGCTCCCCCTACATATGTGCTAAGAGTTTGGATTTGAAAGCTTGCACATATGCTTGAATAGGAAATATAGGAGTCAATTTCTACCAATCGGAGTTGCCAATGTATACCATCCTTAGCACCATTAGTAACTAGACATTCACAAAACTAGAACGCCTCGTGAGATCAATATTATAAACAAGGATCTAGTACCACTTGCGAAACAACTAAAAGTCTAGTTACACTATCTTTGCATGCTAGTTCTTCATTTCATCAATCAAACCAACAACTAGCATACACCACACAAGCAAAGCATCGGAGAGAAAGCTTCTAAAGCTAATGCAAATGCAAGCATACTTATGTGATGCACATTCAAATGCAATATACAAGTTTATGAGCTTGCTCCCCCTACTTGTGTGCTTCAAAATTTTAATTGATCCCCTTCTTTTATTATGTTACTCTCCTATCTTAAATCTTTGGGAAATTCTCTCCCCCTTTGTCATCAAAGACCACAAAAGGTGAGCTCAAATTTTAGATAGGTTAGTGTGAAACCATGTGAAGTGAGATCATTTGCCCAAATTTGGTCCAATCTAGATTACTTGCCTAAGATATTTAACTCGGTTTGATCCAAGGACAAGCTTCTTCACACCTCCAAATAAGGGTTATCTTGTACCATGTTGAGTTAAACACTTATAGCTCATATTCTAGATCAAACACTAGGATTGCAAGCCCACAAACATGTCATATGCTACCACTAGATCAAGTCAAGCATAGAAGCAATAGTGGTACCATATAAGCATCAAATTCATTTGATTTTCATGAATGAGCATAAGACATGTAAGGAATGACTAAATGCACTAAACAAGTCCATAGCATAGGATGAATGACATGTCAAACAATTTTACCTTGCTTTGCTCGAAGGAGAGGCATGTCATAAAGTGGGGGTGCATCAACACATATTTGAGAAGTCAAGTATGTTCAATTCATTCCTTAGCTTGCAAAACCTCTTCTCATCAAGTGGCTTGGTGAATATATCAGCAAGTTGATCATCGGTGCCTATACTCTCAATGCAAATGTCCCCTTTTTGTTGGTGATCTCTTATGAAGTGATGGCGGACATCTATATGCTTTGTTCTTGAGTGTTGAACCGGATTGTTGGTGAGCTTCACGGCACTTTCATTGTCACATAGCAATGGCACTTGTTTGAAGTTGATTCCAAAGTCCTTCAAAGTTGCCTTCATCCATAGGATTTGTGCACAACAACTACCGGCCGCAATGTATATTCCGCTTCGGCGGTTGATAGTGCAACACTATTTTGCTTCTTGGATGACCATGAGACAAGTGATCTTCCCAATAGTTGACATGTGCCCGATGTGCTTCTTCTTTCAACTTTGAATCCCGCATAGTCCGAGTCGGAATATCCAACAAGTTCAAACTTTGCACCTTTGGGATACCAGAAACCAACATTTTGTGTATGCTTCAAGTACCTCAATATTCTCTTTGTTGCTTTCAAATGACTTTCTCTTGGTGAGGCTTGGAATCTTGCACACATGCATACACTAAACATGACATCCGGTCTTGATGCGGTCACATACAGTAGGCTTCCAATCATGGACCGATACAACTTTTGATCCACCATATTTCCACTTGTATCACTATCTAGGCTTCCATTTGTTCCCATTGGAGTGCTAATTGATTTTGCATCATCCATTCCAAACTTCTTGAGCATGTCTTTTATGTACTTGCCTTGACTCACAAATGTGCCATTCTTCAATTGCTTGATTTGAAGACCAAGGAAGTAGCTAAGTTCTCCAATCATTGACATCTCAAACTCATTAGCCATCATGTTGCCAAACTCCTCACAAAATTCTTGGTTGGTTGATCCAAATATGATATCATCAACATATATTTGCAACACAAACAAGTCTTTACCAATATTTTTGGTGAAGAGAGTGGTGTCAACCTTGCCCATCTTGAAACCTTTAGAGAGTAAGAAATCTCTCAATCTCTCATACCATGCTCTTGGTGCTTGCTTCAAACCATACAATGCCTTTCTTAGCTTGTACACATGGTTGGGTTTCTTGTCATCTTCAAAACCAGGAGGTTGCTCAACATAAACTTCTTCATTGATATAGCCATTGAGAAATGCACTCTTCACATCCATTTGGTATAGCTTGATGTTATGAGCACAAGCATAGGCCAACAAGATCCTAATTGCTTCCATTCTTGCAACCGGGGCATATGTTTCACCAAAGTCAAGACCTTCAACTTGAGTATAGCCTTGTGCTACCAATCTTGCTTTGTTCCTTACAACTATCCCATCTTCATCTTGCTTGTTGCGAAAGACCCATCTAGTACCAATGACATTGTGATCACTAGGCCTCTCAACTAATTCCCATACTTGATTTCTCTTGAAATTGTTAAGCTCTTCATGCATAGCATTAACCCAATCAACATCTCTTAATGCTTCATCAATCTTCTTTGGCTCAATGTGAGACACAAAGGAGAAATGCTCACAAAATGATGCTAATCTTGATCTAGTTTGCACTCCTCTTTGAATATCACCAATGATATGATCCAATGGAAGATCTCTTGCAATATTTGTTGGTTGGAGTATTTGCACTTGATTGCTTGCACTTGGTTGATCATGAGATGATGTACTAGCTTGTTGATCTTGCACTTGTGTACCACTTGTACTAGCTTGATTTTGATCATGAGAACCACTAGCTTGCACATTAGAGGTAGAAAGCACTTGATCTTTGTCATCTTTAACATCAATCACCTCTCTAGGTCTTAAATCACCAATATCCATGTTCTTCATTGCATCGGCCAATTGAGTGCCTCTCACATCATCTAGATTTTCATGTTCCTCTTGAGAGCCATTGGTTTCATCAAACTCAACATCATGCACCTCCTCAAGAGTACCACTAGCAAAATTCCAAACTCTATAAGCTTTGCTAGTAGTTGAGTAACCAAGCAAGAAACCTTCATCACATTTCTTTTCAAATTTACTCAATCTAGTGCCTTTCTTCAATATGTAGCATTTGCAACCAAAAACCCGAAAGTATGCAATGTTGGGCTTTCTTCCATTCAAGAGCTCATATGGAGTCTTCTCCATCATTGGGTGACAATAAAGTCGGTTGCTATAGTAGCAAGCCATGTTGATTGCTTCAGCCCAAAAAGAATGACTAACATTGTATTCACTCAACATTGATCTTGCCATGTCAATCAAGGTTCTATTCTTCCTCTCAACAAGACCATTTGATTGTGGAGTGTACTTGGCCGAGAATTGATGCCTAATGCCAAATTCATCACAAAGCTCATCAACTCTTGTATTCTTGAATTCACTTCCATTGTCACTTCTCACTTTCTTGATGGTTGTTTCAAACTCATTGTGTATTCTCTTGACAAATAATTTGAAGGTTGCAAAGGCATCACTCTTATCATTAAGAAAGAATACCCATGTATATCTTGTGAAATCATCCACTATCACAAATCCATATTTATTTCCACCAATGCTTGTGTATGTGGTTGGTCCAAATAGATCCATGTGCAACAACTCAAATGCCTTGCATGTACTCATGATGCTCTTCTTTGGATGAGTGTTGCCAACTTGCTTTCCGGCTTGACATGCAGTACAAAGCTTGTCTTTTTCAAATGTTACATCTTTCAAGCCTCTAACAAGATCATGCTTGACTAGCTTGTTTAATTGTTTCATTCCAACATGACCAAGCCTTCTATGCCATAACCAGCCCATGCTAGATTTAGTGAGCAAGCATGTTGATAATCGAGCTTCACTAGCATTGAAATCAACCAAGTGTTGACGGTCCTTAAGTATCAAATTTAATTATCAAATAAATAAAGAAAAGGATCCAAATGAAATAAAGATCTAGACTTAGGGTTTTATCTGACAGAATTCTAGGTGTTTGTCTATTTCTGCAGGGAGTTATCAGGAAATATGGAAGAAAGGCCCACATGTCAGGATTACGTAAAGATATTAACGTGCTACGCAATTATCTTACATCTAGAAGACTCCAAAAGCCACGAGATCGAAGCGGAGGCGAAACGGGGCCAGACCCTGGGCGGCCCCCCAGTTGGTCAGGGCGCCCGCCCACCTCTGGAGTCCAATCAGGACTCTGCTTTGCGGGAAGTCTCCACCGACTTAAAGGATGAATCTAAACCATACAATCTATGTCGGTTTGATCCAAGGGCCCATATTCACTTGAAGGGACTATAAAACCAGACCCCCTGGCCCCTAGAGAGAGAGAGCCTCTCAACCCTAATTCATTGTTCCATCAAGGGAGAAGAAGCCTCTGATCAAGATTAGAGCCACCACATCAATTAGATATCTAGATTAGCATAGCTACATAGGATTAGAACTAGAAGGAATCAATCTTCGATTGGTTTCCGGATCTGTCAGGAGGATTCTTGGTAATTCTCTAATTGTGCTTCTAATTGCTTTCTAATTATCTTTGTTCTTCAATATTATGAATATGACTTTGTTCTACTTCAATATATTTCTTATGACTTTGCTCTACTTGCTTATATTCAAGATTATATTGTTCTTAGTTTATCATAGTTATGTACTTGGCTTAGTTAGATACGATCTATATACATGCTTAGGATCGTATAGCGTTTATCCATCGGATCCATGGGTAAATGATAGATATTGTGTAGGCGTGGTGCTTATACCGTATTTATCTGCGATTGTAGCCAATATGCCAGATCGTGGGGTAGTTCGTGATAGTGACAGCTTCATTGATTCTTATATAGTCCCCCTCTCGTGTATTGGGCTGGCAGAGCAACATTATTACAGGGGAGTGATTGCTATGTTTCTCATATTCCTTGCTAATATCACTATGCATGGGCGTAGTCTTGTCTCGCAATGATTGCTAAGTATGCTTGCACTAACTATGATATGCTAGACTATATAGTTGAGAATAACTTAGGGAATATTCTTGTAGTTCGTTCTAATACCATGCTAATGACTTTCTAGAGTATCTAATTGAGGTGCTTATCATATTTATTATGTGGCTAGATCAGATTAGTTATCCTTGTCACTATTATCATTTCATATATCTTTTATGTGACACTTATCCCTGTATAATGAGTTAGATATAATGTTCTCAATTATACATGCAATGATAGATGCTCAATCTCATATTCTATTCTGTAATCAATAGTGATGATTGCTAATCCCTTCCCAGTGGTAAAAATATAAATAACGATACCTGGAATACTTCCCGGTTAAAATGCTGCATCGGTATTAATCTGTGCGCTTGCAGATCCCATTCATTATTTATTTAGAAGAGCAATTGCATATTTCAATACTGCGTCTCTCATATCATGCTGGGGATGACAACTTGGCTTAAGTGGTGTGAGGGATAGGTTTGGCATTTTTGGCACCGTTACTAGATTTAGAGAACTTAGTCTACTTTTAGTAATGATGTTAAGAATACCCAACAAGCATTTTTTGGCGCCGTTGCCGGGGAAGGTTGATTACCAATCAGGAATGGAATAAAAGATTTAGAGTAATCATTCGCATCACTAATATGATTGAGCTTATCTATTCTCTCATACAGTTTTACCCCGATATTTTTCTATTTTATCTTATGCAGGGGAATGTATGAATAGAAGACATCTTCCAGGGAATTTTGTTGATAATCCCGAAGCATTATTCAAGAAGACGAGAGCCAAGCTAAAAAAATCATCAACACTTCACGAAGAAGCTTCATCCAATCAAGAAGATCACTGGAACTTGTCTGCAGAGTTCGAAGCCATGGCGAACAAATCAATCCGCGAGTTCTCAGCTCCCACTACGGACAACATCCGCACTGGACCTGCTGCAGAGATCGATGGCAACTTTGAGCTCAAGCCTGGACTTATCAACATGGTGCAATCCAACCAGTTCTGTGGGAAGGCACACGAAGATGCTAGTGCTCATTTACAACACTTCCTGGAGATTTGCAACACATTCACCATAGCAGGAGTTTCCAAAGACGCTATACTACTTCGCCTCTTTCCTTTCTCACTGTTAGGAAGAGCGAAGCAGTGGTTCTACGCTACAAAGGAGAAGAATACTACGTGGGCACTCTGCTCAACAAACTTCCTGGCTAAGTTCTTTCCCATGGGCAAGACCAATGCTCTCCGTGGGAAGATTACAAGTTTTCAGCAACAAAATGATGAATCTGTTCCAGAAGCATGGGAGCGCTTTCAAGACTACATCCTAGAATGTCCCCATCATGGAATGGAGAGTTGGCTATTGATGCAGACATTCTATCATGGGCTCAGCAACAGTGCCCGAGAGACTATGGATGCTGCAGCTGGAGGAGCATTCTTATCACTTACTATACCACAAGCCACAGCTCTTGTGGAGAAGATGGCGTCCAATCAAAGCTGGAATGAAGAGAGGACCCAGACACGCAAGAGAGGTGGAGGTATGCATCAGCTGAAGGAGGTAGACATGCTGTCTGCAAAGCTAGACCTGCTCATGAAGAAACTCGACGATAGAGCTGGAGACAGGAAAGAAGTTATGCACATCTACGATTCTCACATGACTTGTGAGGAGTGTGGAGACACTGGACACTCAGGCAACTACTTCCTTGAGATACTTGAGGATGTGAACTACATCAACAACAACAACAACAACAACTACAACCGTCCTGAACAAAATCAAGGTTAGAATCAACAGAGGCCTAACTACTCAGACGTGTTTGATGCAGGTAATTGGAGTAACCCCGTCAATGAATTTTCTACTGACCGTCTGCCGGTCAAGAGAGGCGATCCAGGACGCCCCGTCATCCCGATCTCTATCGGCATGGTGGATGTCCCAGAAGCACTCTGTGACTTTGGCTCCAGTGTCAACATTATACCTAGGGTACTCTATGAAAAATTCTTTACATATCCTTTATTAGAGACAACCATGTGTTTGCAGTTTGCAGATCAGACGATAACTTTTCCAAAAGGAATAGTGAGGAACCTTTGTGTCCGAGTTGGTACCTTGTATGCCCCAGCAGACTTCTTAGTGGTAGAGACCGGAAATGATGAGAGAGCACCTATCATCTTAGGGAGGCCATTCTTGAACACCACGGGAGCTATCATCTACGCCAGTGCTGCCAAAGATCAGTTTCTACGTCAAAGGGAAGAAAGAGACATTTTTCTTCAAGAACAAGACTACACAAATTCCAAATCAATCCAGACGTGAATCAAGGAAGAGGACCAACAGGAGGAACAGGAACAAGCAAGTGTGGACCGAGTCAGCTAAGATGGTCACTGTAGTCCATGGAGGCCAAGATCACCAACTGAAGTCACCGTTTTTGACCAAGAAGGACGACCCAGGAATGCCAAGCATTTACTGCTCCATAAATGGATACAACTTCTACAAGATGATTTGCGACACCGGATCAGGCGTCAACATAATGGCCGCAGTCACCTATCGGCTCTTGTTCGGGACCATGCCACTAAGACCAACATACATTCAACTCCAGATGGCAGATCAGACATTTTGAGAAGTTAAAGGAATAGTATCTGATGTCCCAGTCAAAATAGACGATCACTTTGTCTACTCAGACTTTCAAGTTGTTGACATGGGAGAAGATGAATATGATCCACCCATCATCCTTGGAAGACCGTTCCTCAGCACCGTTAAAGCAATTATCTATATTGGAACCGGAGAAGTCCATATGCACTTCCCCTCAGAGAAGGTACGCCGTTATTTTACTGACCCTAACTATATCGTTGAAGAATCTAAGCAGATAAGAAAACGACGCAACTGCAACCAGAGGAGGCAGATCATCAAGGACGGATGGGCAGACTATGAAGGAGAAGTTGTAAGGTCAGAAGACGTAGAGTTTAAACAGAATTATCCAGAGGAGATTGAAGCACCGAGTCAGGTATGGAAAATGAAGATAACTATACAAGAAGAGGAGGCGCTGCCGGAAGTACCGACTACGCCACCCAACGAACCTCAGGACGATTGAGAAAATGGAGAGTCCCGTTCGGAGGACTTAAAAACACCGAACGCGTTGCCAAGAGGTAAACTTGGTAGTTATCCTTTCCCTTTCAATTATCTTAAATAGTTTACTTAGTTAATCATATTCATACTATCTTAAAAATAAAAGAAAATAAAAATGTGAAAAACAGTAAGCCCCATGTAAGTAGACAAGTGGCATAAAACCCATAAGTACATTCACTGTGGTGGCATAAAAATAAAATAAATATTTTTCTGCTTTATAAAAATAAAAATATAAATATAAAAACAGGGAGTAATATTTACTAAGGAGTCTCAAGATGATAAAAGCTAGATATTTATGCTAGCACTTAATCAGTTCCACAAGCTTTGTTGTCTATTTGAGCTCCACAGAATTTAAGAATCAAGAAGACTAGCAGACGGAGGACATTCTAATCGCTGTCAGAATGCTGCTGACTTTCAAATACACCTCTGCCACCTGTTAGCTACATCAAGAGAAATTACATCAAAATTCAGCTTGGAGGAGAGCACTCCCATTTATATCGATAAGTATTTCTATCTATCTATCTTTATACTTATATTATTTTAGAATATTAATACACATAAACTATGGGAAAACCAAATAAAGATTTTATGCTTATATATATATTACTTAGTGTGTTTAATAAATAAATAAAGTGGCTATGCTAATCTGTATCTAATATAACTTAAGCATGGATATGATGAATAGTTGCTCTGCCTAATTTGCACATTTTAAGTTCTCTCTCAAGTTTAGACATAACTGTTATAATTTAAAGCTTGCTCTAGACCTAAACTTGTGGGATGAAAACTTGATCTGAAGTCTAAGTTGTTAACGGATACGATATGGGAAGGTTGAGCTGCTGTTTATCTGTTCCTAGAGATGCTAGAATTCTGGAGAATTTATCTTTGAAAATCTTTAAAATGTTGCATGATGAGTTCCTGTATGATGAGAGCTTAAATTCCTACCACAGCCATATATACATGCTTGCTAGACCTTGAGCCACACATTTATTTACTGCTTATGAGCATTGAGTGTGGTCAAGCTGTGTAGACCCTTAGGAGCTTGTCATGTGGTTAAATCAAGATTTCACTTGCACGTTCACTCATATATGCTACTTCTACTTCGGAAGTACCATCCACATATATCCATCCATTCCATCTCCAGAACCACCTGAAAATATTCTACTCCTAATTCGGGAGAGAATAACCAAAAATATTTCTGTTTCCCCTTGTGAAATAAATGCTCAAGTTATCTTGTTACTACCACTTGCTATATTATCTCAAGCGATGAATGCTCTAAAAAAAAGAGGAGAAATAATATGAGGAAATAAAAAGGAGCAAGTGCTCGGAACCTCGAAAGGAAAGAAAAAGAGTGAGACGAGAGGTAAAAATGGACAAGTGTCCGACAGTAGAATTAGAGGTGCAAGATACCCACCTGAGAGAAAAGAAAAAAAGAAGAGCATCTCATTCTCCTCATAAAGTTTCAAAAGCAAGGAAGGTATGTATCCCCTTAAAGAGCAAAAGTAGAATTAGACTTCCACCACCATTGTTTTCACCATTGTTATCACCATCATCACCATATACCATTCATTCGCCACACATGCACATCTTGATTAAACTTATTGACTTGTTACTTTGGATCCATGGTTTGACTATGCAATACATGTCTTGTAAGTATGTATACTTTATCTCCCACCTATGAGCTCCAGATATTAAAGCCTTATTAGAGTAGGGTGAGAGAGAAGGCAATGTCACTATGTCTTATACCACAAATACCACATATCTTGAGAGAAGGCATATACCATCAATGCCTTGGTAAGGATCCAAAAATACCACAAAAGAGAGACCTGAGAGAATCATACAAGGAATTCTGAGTTTTATTTGAAAATCTGCAAAAAACCCCAGAGCTATAGCTGATCAAGAATAAGAGACATGGCACTTGGCTAGACTGTTCTATCTTTTAACCACTCAAGACAGAAGTGACAGTTACAAGTCCCATGGTGTAGGTAAAGTAAGTAAGTTTTAAGTCTTGACAGTTTACTCTTACCCAGAGATGAGATCTTATTTAAAAGCATGTGTACCGTCAAATTTTTAAAGATATTGCGACTACTTATGATCCATAGCTGAGTCTATCCTTGCTCAGGGACGAGCAAGAGGTAAGCTTGGGGGAGTTTGTTGACGGTCCTTAAGTATCAAATTTAATTATCAAATAAATAAAGAAAAGGATCCAAACGAAATAAAGATCTAGACTTAGGGTTTTATCTGACAGAATTCCACGAGTTTTGGTGTTTGTCTATTTGTGCAGGGAGTTATCAGGAAATATGGAAGAAAGGCCCACATGTCAGGATTACGTAAAGATATTAACGTGCTGCGCAATTATCTTACATCTAGAAGACTCCAGAAGCCACGAGATCGAAGCGGAGGCGAAACGGGGCCAGACCCTGGGCGGCCGCCCAGTTGGTCAGGGCGCCCGCCCACCTCTGGAGTCCAATCAGGACTCTGCTTTGCGGGAAGTCTCCACCGACTTAAAGGATGAATCTAAACCATACAATCTATGTCGGTTTGATCCAAGGGCCCATATTCACTTGAAGGGACTATAAAACCAGACCCCCTGGCCCCTGGAGGAGAGAGCCTCTCAACCCTAATTCATTGTTCCATCAAGGGAGAAGAAGCCTCTGATCAAGATTAGAGCCACCACATCAATTAGATATCTAGATTAGCATAGCTACATAGGATTAGAACTAGAAGGAGTCAATCTTCGATTGGTTTCCGGATCTGTCAGGAGGATTCTTGGTAATTCTCTAATTGTGCTTCTAATTGCTTTCTAATTATCTTTGTTCTTCAATATTATGAATATGACTTTGTTCTACTTCAATATATTGTTTATGACTTTGCTCTACTTGCTTATATTCAAGATTATATTGTTCTTAGTTGATCATAGTTATGTACTTGGCTTAGTTAGATACTATCTATATACATGCTTAGGATCGTATAGCGTTTATCCATCGGATCCATGGGTAAATGATAGATATTGTGTAGGCGTGGTGCTTATACCATATTTATCTGCGATTGTACCCAATATGCCAGATCGTGGGGTAGTTCGTGATAGTGACAGCTTCATTGATTCTTATATAGTCCCCCTCTCGTGTATTGGGCTGGCAGAGCAACATTATTACAGGGGAGTGATTGCTATGTTTCTCATATTCCTTGCTAATATCACTATGCATGGGCGTAGTCTTGTCTCGCAATGATTGCTAAGTATGCTTGCACTAACTATGATATGCTAGACTATATAGTTGAGAATAACTTAGGGAATATTCTTGTAGTTCGTTCTAATACCATGCTAATGACTTTCTAGAGTATCTAATTGAGGTGCTTATCATATTTATTATGTGGCTAGATCAGATTAGTTATCCTTGTCACTATTATCATTTCATATATCTTTTATGTGACACTTATCCCTGTATGATGAGTTAGATATAATGTTCTCAATTATACATGCAATTATAGATGCTCAATCTCATATTCTATTCTATAATCAATAATGATGATTGCTAATCCCTTCCCAGTGGTAAAAATATAAATAACGATACCTGGAATACTTCCCGGTTAAAATGCTGCATCGGTATTAATCTGTGCGATTGCGGATCCCATTCATTATTTATTTAGAATAGCAATTGCATATTTCAATACCGCGTCTCTCATATCATGCTGGGGATGACAACTTGGCTTAAGTGGTGTGAGGGATAGGTTTGGCATTTTTGGCACCGTTACTAGATTTAGAGAACTTAGTCTACTTTTAGTAATGATGTTAAGAATACCCAACACCAAGTATAGATTCTCATATCTAAAGCCTTTGAATATCAAGTTAGAGCCATCTACACTTATGATCTCTACATCATCTACTCCAAATATGCAATTGAAACCAAGATCACAAAGTTGAGCTACGGATAGCAAGTTGAAGTTCAAGCTCTCTACTAGTAGCACATTGGAAATGCTCAAGTCATTGGATATAGCAATTTTACCAAGCCCTTTGACCTTGCCTTTGCCATTGTCACCAAATGTGATACTATCAACACCATTGTCGTCATTTGGATTGATTGAATTGAACATTCTTGAATCACTGGTCATATGTTGTGTGCACCCACTATCAAGCACCCAATGCCTTCCTCCAGCTTTATAGTTTACCTACAAAACAAATCAATGTTTCTTAGGTACCCATACTTGTTCGGGTCCTTGGAGGTTAGTGACTAAGCTCTTTGGTACCCAAATGGCCTTCTTCTTTGGACCCACAATTGGTGTACCAACAAACTTAGCATGCACACCCTTCTCACCCTTGGTAAGCACATAACAAGAATCAAAAGGAATGTAAGGTACATTAGCATTTTTCTTGTTCTTGTTCGTTTTGTTGCAATTAAGCTCTAGGTGCCCAACTTGCTTG
The DNA here is from genome assembly GCF_000003195.3 of Sorghum bicolor. Classification (NCBI taxonomy): domain Eukaryota; kingdom Viridiplantae; phylum Streptophyta; class Magnoliopsida; order Poales; family Poaceae; genus Sorghum; species Sorghum bicolor. Next base: position 40,585,814 of record NC_012874.2, on the reverse strand, counting down.
CATCTATTGCAATACCGACCATTGCTCTTCACAAAGCTAGGCTTGTGAGTTGCAAAGGCTTTCTTGCCCTTCTTGGGGGTATAGCCTAATCCCTCTTTGTTGAGAGAAAACCTTTGGCTACCCAAGCACTTTAGCAAGCGGGCGTCACCACCATAGGCCTTGCCTAGGGCGTGAGTGAGCTCATCCACCTCTCTTTTGAGAGTCTCATTCTCAACCTTTAGTGAAGCATCACAAGTGACACTAACACTAGAAGTGGAGGTAGAGTTAGTTGTGGTGGATGAAGACCTACAAGAAGAGTTAGTGGCAACAACAATAGGTAGGTTGGGTGATTCTTTAATTAAGTCACATGTTGTGCCCACATCACATGATACAACACCCTTTTCCTTGTTCTCTTCTAATAACAAGAAGTGAGCTTTCTCAAGCTTGGTGTGAGCTTTGCCAAGCTTCTCATGGTCATCCACTAGCCTCTCATTGTTAGCATTGAGCTCATCAAAGGATTGCTCAAGAGCTTTTAACTTCTTGGCCAATTCTGTGCACTTCTTGTTTTTAGATTGAATGAAAGAATCGACTTGTTCTAACATGTCCATGAGTTGTTCATTAGTGAATTCATTTTCATCATCACGATCACTATCATGTTCATGTTCACTTTCACTTTCACTCTCATCATATTGTACCTTGTGGCCCTTGGCCATGAAGCATGAAGGAGTGTCGAAGAGTGATGGCTTGTTGATAGCAATGCTTGCAAGCGCCTTCTTCTTGGATGCCTTGTCATCATCGCTAGAATCGTCATCCGAAGAAGCATCACTATCCCATGTCACAACATAGGATCCACCCTTCTTCTTCTTCTTGAAGACCATCTTCTTCTCTTTCTTTTCTTTCTTCTCCTTCTTGTTCTTCTTGTCATGCTCATCATTGTCACTATTGTAGGGACAATCCGCCACAATATGATCGGGGCTCTTGCACTTGTAGCATAGCCTCACATGCTCCTTGTTCTTGAAGTGATCTCTTCACTTTCTTGTGTGATAGCCCTTCTTCTTCATCATCTTGCCAAACTTGCGGACAAAGAGTGCTAATGCTTCATCATCACTATCATCATTGGAGCACTCCTCATCGCTTGATTCTTCCTTCTTGGCTTTGCCCTTGTTCTTGCTCTTGGATGAAGAGCTAGCTTTGAATGCTACACTCTTCTTCTTCTTGTCATCATCATCCTTCTTCATGACCTCATCATCATCATTGTCACTATATTGATCTTTGGTCATGACGTCTCCAAGTACCTCATTTGGAGATACACCGGTCAATCCACCTCTAAAGATGATTGTTCTCAATGTCTTGAACCTCTTGGGCAAACACATCAAGAACTTGTGAATGAAGTCCTCATCCTTCACTTTCTCACCAAGGCCCTTGAGATCATTGATGATGACTTGGAGCCTATAGAACATCTCCGGTATGGACTCATCATCCTTCATCTTGAAGTTGGATAGCTAGTCCTTGAGCATGTACAACTTGGCACTTTTTACCATTGTAGTGCCTTCATATGTTTCTTATAGTCTTGTCCACACTTCACTTGCCTTCTCAAGATCTTTGACTTGTTCAAACACTTTTGAATCAATGCCATTGTAAATTGTGTTGAGAGCCATAGTATTGCATTGTTTGTTGGCTCTCTCATTGTCGGTAGGGTTGATGGGGTCAAGGATCACAAAATCATTCTCCGTGACTTCCCACACTCTATCATTGATTGATCCAAGGTACATTTTCATTTTCTCTTCCAATAGTCAAAAGAACTTGTGCCATCAAAGAACGGTGGTTTGCCCCCAACATGGTTGAACACTATTTGAGCCATAATTTGAGCACCGAGGTTGTTAAGCCTTCACAAACGGTGAACAAGGCTCCGATACCACTTGAAAGGTCCTAATATGGCTAGAGGGGGGGTGAATAGCCTATTTAAAAAATCCACAAACTCACTAGAGCAAGAGGTTAGTAAATAACAAAGCAAAGCTTTTTGCTCTAGCTCTAATGGGGTGTTTGCAAGCCACCTAAGCAACAATTCTAGTTGATATAAACACTAGGCACACAAGAGCTATGTCACTACTTACACTAGAAAGCTACCTAAAGTTTCTATACAAGTAAATAAGCTACTCTAGTTTGCGGGAATGTAAAAGACATGGTTTGAACTTTATACCGCCGCATAGAGGGGATGAACCAATCAATAATATGAAGTCCAATCACTGGGAGAAATCCAATGAACCATCACAATAGAGACACACAATTTTTCTCCCGAGGTTCACGTGCTTGCCGGCACGCTACGTCCCCGTTGTGTCGACCAACAATTGGTGGTTCGGTGGCTAAGAGGTGTAGCACGAACCTCGTCCTCACTAGGACACCACAAGAACCTATCCACAAGTGAGGTAGCTCAATGACACGAGCAATCCACTAATATTGCCTTTGGCTCTCCGCCGAGGTAGGCACAAACCTCTCACAATCACCGGGAGATGGCCACGAACAATCACCAACTCATGCCAATCCTCCTCCGCTGCTCCAAGCCGTCTAGGTGGCGGCAACCACCAAGAGTAACAAGAAAACCGCAGCTAGAACGATCCCCAAGTGCCACTAGATGCAATCACTCAAGCAAATGCACTTGGAATTACTCCCAATCTCACAAAGATGTATAATCTATGAAGGAGATGAGTGGGAGGTGTTTGCTTAGGCTCACAAGGATGTAAAGTATGCTAGAATGCCAAGAGTGTGTGCCCCAAGCCGGCCAAACACGTATTTATAGCCCCTCAAACAAATAGAGCCGTTGGCTCTTTCACTGGGCAAACCGCGGGGTCACCGGACGCTCTTAAAGGGGCACCGGACGCTCAACACCAGCGTCCGGTGCTCCAACGTCAGCCGCGTGTCAGAGTCTAACGGTAACCTGCAGAGCACCGGACGCTGAGCAGTCCGGTGCACACCGGACTCATGCGCAGAGAGCTCCGCAAACTTGCAGGGTCACCGGACGCAAGCCACCGGACGCACCCTGAGCGTCCGGTGCTCACCGGACTCACACACAGAGAGGTTTGCAAAACGCGCGGACACCGGACTCAGACCACCGGAGGCTCCAGCTAACGTCCGGTGCCTGGCGTCCGGTGCCTAACCCTAGCTGAGTCAGGCAGCCTGCACACCGGACGCTTAGACACAGCGTCTGTGGGGGTATAAACCCCTATACCCTTACGGCTAGACTTTAGCCAGGAAGCTTGGCCCACTACGAGACGAGTTCAAGGCTTGATCCGACAGCTCGGAGTTTCGCACAAGGAAACAAGACGTGGAGATCAAGCAGGATTCTAGTCGGTTAGAATAGGAATTGATATCGAATTATCTATGGCAATTGTAACCGACTAGGATTAGTTTCTAGATCTGTAACCCTGCCCTCCAGACTATATAAGGAGGGGCAAGGGACCCCCCTAGGACATCATATTCTCTTAGCACAAATCAATACAACCAGACGCAGGACGTAGGTATTACGCCAACTCGGCGGCCGAACCTGGATAAAAAGCTTGTCCGTGTCTTGCGTCACCATCGAGTTCGTAGTTTGCGCACCGTCTACCGATAAACTACTACCGTGGGTATACCCCAAGGTAGACTGCCGACTAGCTTTCGTCGACAGTGGCGCGCCAGGTAGGGGGTGTGCGTGCAACTTTTCCGGCGAACAAGATGGTCACGATCCCAGCTTCCGCGACCGTGCCCGAAGGCCTCACGTTCACCGTCGGCCAGATCACGTGGACGACGTGCAGCGGCGGTTTCGCGACCACGGTTCCGAAAGAGATCCAGATCCAATCTGAGATCACGCCGTCTCCGACCACACGCATGACGGCACCAAGCTCCTGACCACCGTTCCCACTCTACAAGGGAAAGGAGATCGACTGCTCGGACCTCCTCCAAGCGCTCGATCGCGCTGACTCCAAGCTACTCGAAGTCTCCCAACTAATAGATGGAGTTCTGCGCCGGCCCGACCAAGCCGCTCGAGTGGATTTTTCGAAATCCCGCCGGCCAACTCGTGTCACCACACACGAACGGCTGGGAACGTCCCTGACGATAACCTCAACCCCCTCAGGACGATCCGTCGAGCTCAAAAAGGAAGACTATCCTTGCGGCCTGAATAACTCGGCCTCTGTTTACTCACAGCATGTCCAATCCGTTTTCAGCAAAGCGGGCTGGTCGCCGACAAGGAACAATCGTCACCATGTCAACATGGTGACAATCCGAGAGCTACGGGACGGCCAGGTTTCCAGCACCAACTCAAGCACCGGCTCCGTCCCCACCGAGGTTATAAACACCGAAGACGAGGGCTACGACCTGGATTTTCCTTCACACCCTCCGGGTTTCGACCGATTCCCGATATTCCCCCCCCGGCGAGGGGATATCGTGTTCAATGTCAGCGCCGACGAACCGGCCGTTGACGGAGAAACAGATGACCAGAGGCAACTCCGCGAACAGCGTAACGCCGATCGCGCCCGACGGCATGCGGACGAGCAACAACAGATGCCACCAAGTAACCTCAACGATGCCTTTGACATGGTCGGGGACCAGCCGGTCTACAAAACGCCAAGTGCCAACGTGGCTGTCGCCATGGCCAACCTGGATCGGCTTCCTGACACCCCCGAATGCCAGGGAGTCCGGACCAGTATCCGAGCACACCTGATCGCCGCAATGGGACAGACAGCCACTCTGCTCAAGAGAGTCCAGGACGTCTCTTATACGGAAGCCGCCTCCGACCAGACTAATCGTAGCCGGGCCTCACCCAGCAGGCGTCGCTGCAGCCGCTCCCCCGACAACCGTCGAGGGGACTCACGGCGTGACGATGGTGGTCGGGACGCCGATGGCCGCCGCCAGCAGAACCGTGTACGCGGCCAAGAAGAAGAAGATCAACACAGGGATCTCCGCCACAACATCCCTCCCAAAGATGCCCGGGACCGCATCAACAGGCGCGCCGCAGAGAGAGCAGTCCACGAAAACCTGCGCCGCATCGAGTACGATGCGACCCACGGTCCTCCGGGCCTAAGGCAGTTCTCCTCACACCTCCGCCAGGTCGTGTGGCCCCGCAATTTCAAGCTCGAAAAACTTAAAAAATACGACGGCAAGGAAAATCCAGAGAACTGGATCACTCTCTACGAAATCGCCGTCCGATCAGCGGCAGGAGATGAGCACGTCATGGCTAACTACTTCCCCGTAGTCCTCGACCAGGCTGGTCATCAGTGGCTTCTCGGCTTGCCCGAGGACTCCTTCGACTCTTGGGAAGAGCTACGACAGGCTTTCATCGACAACTTCATCGCCACATGCGAGCAGCCCGGAAACAAGTATGACCTTGAAAGGATAAGAGACAGGAAGAATGAACCTCTGCGCGATTACATCCGACGATTCTCGGATATGCGCCTCAAAATCCCGAAGATTTCTCATGACGAGGCCATATCAGCCTTTATCAAGGGCTTGCGTTTCCATGAAGCGCTGAGGAACAAGCTGTTGCGTAAGCGCCCATCAACGGTAGCAGAGCTCCTCGCCACGGCTAAAAATTACGCCGATGCTGATGACGCAGAAAAACTAATCCGAGACGATGCGAGAGGCCCCGACCAGCCCTCCCGGCGAGATGACGGTCGTGGTCGCTACGACAACAGAAATCACCGCCGCTCCGACAACCGCGATCACCGAGAGGGTTGGGATCGGCGGCGCGACAGCCGCGACGACTTCAGAGGAAAGCGCCCTCGCGAATACGACCACGAAGTAAATACGGTCAAACGTCCCAATGGACGACGGGACTACCAAGACGACTACAACAAAACGTTGAAGGGACCGTGCCAGCTACACCCAAAGTCTAACCATACCATGGAAGAGTGCCGCGTCCTCAAAAGTATCTATACGCGGCGGGCCGCCCAAGAGGACACCGCCAAGAAAAATAACAAGCGCGACGGGCATGACCACGAAGATGAGGATGAGGACCAAGACAGGGACCCCCGACACCAATACGTCTGCCCCACCGACGTGGTCCACTCCATTTTCGGGGGCAAGGTCTCCACTGAGTCCAAGCGAGAAAGAAAGCTGTTAAAGAGAGCCTGCCTCAACATAGACAGCACGGACGGGCTGATCGCAGATCCGAAATTTCCCGCGTGGTCCCACAGGGAGATCTCGTTCAGCAGGAAGGACCAATGGGCCGCTATCCCAGAGCCGGGTCGTTTCCCACTGATTCTTGATCCCTGCATCAATAGCATCAGATTCGAGCGCGTGCTCGTGGACGGGGGAAGCTCCATCGACATTCTCTTCCGCAACAGCCTGCCCGCCCTCAAGATATCAACGGCGCAACTAAAACCTTACGACGCCCAATTCTGGGGTGTTTTGCCAGGTCAAAGTTCGGTGCCCCTTGGACAGATAACATTGCCTGTCCAATTCGGCACACCCGATCACTTCCGGACGGAGTTCATCAACTTCGTAGTCGCGGACTTCGACGGGACCTACCACGCCATACTGGACCGCCCATCGCTGACAAAGTTCATGGCAGTCCCGCACTACTCATACCTAGTGCTTAAGATGCCCACGGAGAAGGGTGTCCTAACCGTCAGAGGCAACGTCTACACGGCGTACACCTGCGAAGAAGAAAGCTTCAAGATCACCGAGGCAATTGACCTCTCAATCCGCATGGCGGAAACAGCAAACCAAGCCGCACAGCTGCCCCCCGACCAGCTCCGATTACCTGAGCAGGAGACAGCCAGAAAGAATTCGAAATCCAAGGAATACAAAGAAGTGCAGCTGGTCGAAGGCAACCCCGAGAAGACAGCCCTCATCGGGGCTAACCTGGATCCAAAATAGGAAGACGCGCTCGTCAGGTTTCTAAGGGACAACATGAGCGTTTTCGCATGGAAACCCGCAGACATGCCCGGTGTCCCACGAAACCTGATCGAGCACTCCTTAAACGTCTCGAAGACCGCAAGACCAATCAAGCAAAAACTGCGACGGTTCGCTCGTGACAAAAAGGAGGCTATTAGGACAGAAATAACACGGCTTCTAGCAGCCGGATTCATAAAAGAAGTGTATCATCCCGATTGGCTCGCCAATCCGGTTCTTGTACGCAAAAAGAATAATGAATGGAGAATGTGCGTTGATTACACCGATCTCAACAAACACTGTCCTAAAGATCCTTTTGGTCTTCCTCGCATCGACGAGGTGGTCGACTCAACGGCCGGATGCGAACTCCTCTCCTTTCTAGATTGCTACTCTGGTTATCACCAGATCTCGTTAAAGGAAGAAGATCAGATCAAAACATCCTTCATCACACCCTTCGGCGCATACTGTTACACTACCATGTCTTTCGGACTTAAAAACGCCGGGGCCACTTATCAAAGGGCCATCCAGCAATGCCTCCACGACGAGATTCGCGATGACCTCGTCGAGGCCTATGTGGACGACGTGGTCGTAAAAACAAGGGACGCGAGCACCCTAATCGACAACTTAGACCGAACCTTCAAGGCACTCAATAGGTACAAGTGGAAGCTCAACCCCAAGAAATGCATTTTCGGCGTTCCTTCCGGTCTACTGCTCGGCAACGTCGTCAGTTGCGACGGCATACGACCAAACCCTTCAAAAGTCAAAGCCGTACTCGACATGCGACCACCGAAGAACGTCAAGGATATTCAGAAGCTAACCGGATGCATGGCCGCCCTCAGTCGTTTCATCTCAAGGCTGGGAGAAAAAGGCCTCCCTTTCTTCAAACTACTGAAAGCGTCAGAAAAATTCTCTTGGACAGAAGAAGCCGACGCTGCGTTTACTCAGCTTAAGACCTTCCTCACTTCACCGCCTGTCCTCACAGCGCCTCAGCCCAATGAAGACCTACTCCTTTACATTGCCGCAACCGACAGGGTTGTTTCCACGGCAATAGTGGTCGAGCGAGATGAACCAGGTCACGTCTTCAAGGTCCAGAGACCCGTTTACTTCATAAGTGAAGTTTTAAACGAATCCAAGGCCAGGTACCCACAAATACAGAAGCTTATATACGCCATCCTGATAACGTCAAGAAAGCTGAAGCACTACTTCGACGGCCATCGAGTCCTGGTGACAACCAGCTTTCCTCTCGGGGACATCCTGCGCAATAAAGACGCCAATGGCAGAATTGTGAAATGGGCAATGGAATTATGTCCATTTTCCCTAGAGTTCCAGAGTCGCACCACTGTCAAGTCTCAAGCCCTGGTCGATTTCATTGCCGAATGGACGGATCTCAACGAGCCTTCCGTTCCAGATGTCTCAGACCACTGGTCAATGTTCTTTGATGGGTCCTTGAACATCAACGGTGCAGGCGCTGGGATATTGTTCGTATCACCAAACAAGGACAAACTCCGCTACGTCCTTCGGATCCTTTTTCCGGCGTCAAACAATGTCGCCGAATACGAAGCATGCTTACATGGCGTACGACTAGCCGTTGAACTGGGGGTCAAGCGCCTCTATGTCTACGGCGACTCCGCTTTGGTCATCAACCAGCTCAACAAGGAGTGGGACGCAACCCACGAGAAGATGGATCTCTACTGCAAAGAAATTCGCAAATGGGAAACTAACTTCTATGGCATAGAGTACATCCACGTGGTCCGGGATAAGAACCAAGCAGCAGATGCGTTGTCAAAGTTAGGCTCATCTCGGGCCCAAATCCCGCGGGGTATTTTCGTCCAGGACATCCATGAGCCGAGCGTAGGCTCCCCCCTGGTCGACAAACAACCCACCGAGGCAATGCTCATAGATGACGCCACTCCGACAACCGATGGGCGTGACTGGCGTACCCCGTTCATCAAATACATATCAGACGGGACAGGCTTTCAGGACAAAACTGAGAATGAGCGCCTCATCCGACGATCAAAGAACTACATCTTGGTCGACGGAAAACTCATGCGGAAAAACGCAAGCTCCGAAGTACTGCTCAAGTGCATACCCCAAGATGATGGTATCAAGCTCTTGGAAGACATACACGCCGGATCCTGCGGCAACCACGCCGCATCTAGAACGCTGGTCGGAAAGGCTTTCCGAGCAGGTTTTTATTAGCCAACCGCGGTCGGCGACGCAGAAAAACTGGTTCGGCATTGCGAAGGATGTCAGTTTTTCGCTAAGAGGACCCACGTACCTGCCCATGAAATTCAAACCATCCCGACGTCTTGGCCCTTTGCTTGCTGGGGGCTTGACATGATCGGACCATTTAAACCAGCCCCGGGCAATTTCAAGTTTGTCTTCGTGTTAATCGACAAGTTCTCCAAGTGGATTGAATACATGCCCCTGGTCAAGGCAACCTCCGAGAAGGCTGTGGAGTTCCTCAATCAAATCATACACAGATTCGGCATTCCGAACAGCATAATCACCGACCTGGGCACTCAGTTTACTGGCACCACTTTTTGGGATTTCTGCGATGACAGAGGCATAGTCATAAAATATGTGTCAGTGGCACATCCACGTGCCAATGGTCAAGTTGAACGTGCTAACGGAATGATCGTTGACGCCCTAAAGAAAAGGTTGTACACCAAAAACGACAGAGCACCCGGTCGATGGATGAAAGAATTGCCGGCTGTGGTCTGGGGCCTCCGAACTCAGACCAGTCGAAACACAGGGGTGTCTCCCTACTTCATGGTGTACGGTGCAGAGGCGGTCTTGCCGTCCGACATACACTTCGGATCTCCTAGAATCGAGCACTTCGACCAGGCGACCGCCGACAACGCCACAGGACTCGAAATAAATTGCATGGAGGAAAAGCGTTTAGTGTCGTGTCTCCGAACAGCAAAATATCTCGCAGCAGTCAGGCGATACTACAACAGGAATGTCAAGGACCGTTCTTTCGTGGTCGGCGATCTGGTGCTTCGATGGAAAACAAGCCAGGAGGGAATGCACAAGCTATCCACTCCCTGGGAAGGACCCTTCGTGGTGACCGAGGTCACACGACCTACGTCCTACAGATTGGCATACCCAGACGGAACACGAGTGCCTAACTCTTGGCACATCGACAAACTGCGACGTTTCTATCCATAAAGTTTTAATGACTTTCTTTTGTAAGTATCTTATAATTTTTGATAATGAAATTCTCTATTTTTGGCCCATACCTTGTCACACACAGCACTCGGCAAAACTCCTGCAACGGATGCTCTTAGCGACAACCAAGACAAATACGGTGACACGTCACTCAGATATTCTTACAGCGCTCAAAACAACAGTCATGACAAAAAGCAAACTTTATTACAAACTTTACATACAAAGTTTACAATAAATACCCTGACGGACAAACACTAGTCTATTCCTACAGACTACTTTATTGGCCTGGCTGCTCGGGCTGATCACCCGCCTGGCCCTGCTGCCCGGACGAAGGGGTCGGGGCTACCGGCGCCTGGCTGGTCGAGACCGCAGGCGTCGACCGCCCATCTCCTGCAACGGACGCGCCCGACAACTCCCTGGCCGACCTATCTGAGCTCGGCTGGTCTGGAGGAGTGGCCGTTCCACACAGATTGATATCGCCGATCACTGTCGACGACAAGTCCAGCAGATTACCCCGAAGTTCGTCCGCTTCCTGTGGGCCGACTTCCTTCGGGTACCCCTTCTCCAGCCTGCTCAAGTCGACCAGGGGGTAGTGGGCGCGCACCATGCTGAGGACGTGCGCGCCGGCAAACTCCCCAGCGTCCTTCACAAACTGCTGGAGCCAGTCCCACGCCCGTTGCGCCTTCTCGACCGGGGTCAACTGCGGCGCGCGGGGCTGGCTCTCCGGGAGCTCGGGACTGATCAGGTCTAGGACCGGGGACACTCCTTTCCAGATCCTGCAACAGTTGACCTTCCAGGAGTCCCGGTCCTTGATCAGGTCATCCAGGTGCTTTTTGGTGTTCACCTTGAGCACTGCAAACGAAATGAAACGTTACTTTCGGCATACCAGACAAATAAAGGGGCAGGCAGCAACCAACAAGGCGGCACCCATTACCAGATAGCTCCCGGTCTTTTCGACCCAATTCCTCTTCTGCTCGCCGCCCGGACTCCAGCGCACCGGCGAGCTGTTGGCTGAGCTGCTCCTTCTCTTGTTGGAGGCTCGCCACCTCCTCCTCCAAGTCTGCGTGAATCCTAAACTGGTCAGCAAAGCAAACTATACAAGTACGCGAAGCTGCTCGGAGCGTGTGACTAACCTTCCTGCAGCCGGTACTGGTCGGCCAGACGACGAGCGAGGTCGAGACGACGCTCCTTTTTGGCACTCATCTCGACCACCTTCTCCCCGACCTCCGCGCGCAACCGGTCTACCTCCGCGGCAAGGGCCTTGTTCTCGGCCACGACGCCTTCTATCTGGTCAAAGCACCGTTTCCGGTACTTCGCCGTTTTCATTACGTCCTACAAAGCAAGCATATAACGACCATGCAAGACAAGGCAAAAGAATGCGCAGCAGTACAAAGAGCCGCTTACCTTGACCTCGTCGACAAGGCGCTTGGCCGCGCGCTCCACCCTGGCGGCCTCTTCGGTCTCGGCGAGCTCCTCATGACCGATAAAGTGATCCCCGCGTTGGCGCCACACATACACGTGTTGGCGGCCATCACGGGGACGACCCTCGATCTCTTCCACCTCGTCATCGGAGGCCGCCCGGGTTTCCTCCTCCTGTGCTGCGTCAACCCCGGTGGTGGTCCCAGGCATGACTGGCCCTTGGACCAGACCTGGGGAGCCCGCAGCCGAAGAGGCTCCTGCTCGGGGCGGCGGGGGGACTTCACTCCCCCCGGCAGGAGGAGCGGTCGGAGATCTTCCCTTCTCTGAGGAGTCAGTTGGGGGAGCCTCTCCAGTCCTGGTCGGGCTGCTTGTTGTAGTCGGCGCCGCGCTTGGGAGCCCCTCGGTGATCCCAGGCGCGACTGCAGCAGTTGGCTGCTCTGTGGTCTGGGGGCCGCATCCCCAGAACCGCGGGCAGGCTCGCCCGTTCCCTGGCTGGCAGTTTGGCCAGGGTCGACATCCGATGCCGCACTACAGGAACAAAAGTTAAAAAAAAAAGAGGAGTCCAAAATACGTAAGTCGAACACTTACAGGTCTGACCGACGGTGGGTCGCGGTGAACCTCCTCCTCGCCCGGCCGGTCGGCACCTGTGCCCCCGTCTCGGCAACTTGCGGGGCAGCGGCGCCGCTGGCCACTCGATCAGTGGCGACCGGCGCAGTGTCTGGGCGGCTCCGAGGCCGTCGGACCAACGACGGCGCAGCCTCCTCGTCGTCGTCGTCGTCGACGATCCGCACGAGCCGACGACGCTTCGGTGCTTGGCTGCTCTCCGCCGGTAGATCTGCCGGCAGCTCCGGTGTCGGCAAGGGATCTGCCGGCAATGGCCTTTTCCCCGCTACCCTCTCCTCGGAGGTCGGGACGGGGCGGGCTCAGTCTTCCTCACTGCTGGTGTAATGAGTACACCGAGCAGCGTCCTCCTCTGGCGGGACCTCTCCCACCGGATTTTCCATCCCCGGTGCCAGTGATACATACACTGCGCACCGGTCGACATCACCGACCTGCAAAAGCAACAGAGATGAGTCAACTGCAGACGATATACGAATGATCAAACAGAATCTGCTACATACCTTTGGTGCTGGTCGTCCTAACTTGAAGGCTTGCACCCGATCACTGCCACGGATGAAGCCCCCATCCGCAAAGTTAAACAGCTCGTTCAACAGCTGTTGTACCTCCGCTTTCTCCAAGATCTCCGACCGCATCCTGGTCGGGTCTGCGCTTCCGGCATACTCGTACGCCGAGTGCACCCTCTTCTGGCAGGGCATCACCCGGCGGCAAATGAAGTTGCCGACCACGCCAAGCCCGTCTAGGCGCGACCAGTTGATCAGCTTCATGAGATCCGCCACTGGACCGTCGAACTCCGGGCGGTCGGTCCAGCTCGCCCTCTTCTCGGGAACGTATCCCACGTCGCAGAACGTGGAGCTGCCCGGTTCCTCCCTGATGTAGAACCACTTCCTGTACCATTCGGTCAAGGAAGTGTTCCATGGGCAGTGCAGGTAGCGATTCTTCATCCCATCACGAAGGTTGAGGTATACTCCACCTGCAACCTTGGAGCCTCCAACTGCTCCCTTCTTCCTCAGGCAGAAAAGATACCGGAAAAGATCGAAGTGCGGCTCTATGCCAACATAGGCCTCGCACAGGTGGATGAAGGTGGAAATAAGGAGAATTGAGTTCGGGTGCAGATTGCAAATCCCGATCTCATAGTACAAAAGAAGACCTTGAAGAAAAGGATGAACAGGAACACCAAAGCCTCTCTTAACGAAATCATCAAAAACGACGATCTCACCGGCGCGAGGGTCGGGGTAGCTCTCCCCCTCCGGTGCCCTCCAGCCGCCGAGCTCTGCGCCGTGCAGAAGCCCCATATCGACGAGGTCACCAAGAGATTTTGTGGTGCTGCGAGACTTCTTCCACTCCTTGGCCATCAGTTCGGCCCTCTTCCTGGAGTCGCTCTTCGCCATTAGAGGTGCGAATGTGGGCTGGAGTTAGGAAGATGCAGGAGATTGGAGAAGATGAGAGCGGAAGGTTTGAAGGCAATGGCAGGAGAAGCGGTACAGGCGGTCCTATTAGGCCCTTATAAACCCGCGACCCCACCTCTCCCACTTCCTGTATTCTCGGGAAGTGGGCAGGCCATGCGGCGGACGCGGCGTTTCGGTTTACAATGATTATAGACAATTAATGCGGCGGAGTTTTCGTACCAATTGATGGTTTCCTTTTCTCAAACCATGCAAAGAGCGGTTGTACAGTTGCTAGGTGCAGCTTTTCATGCATCCGTCTGACATATCGTCAGGAGACCCCGTCACGTCAACTTTAACTGGAAAGATCTTTTCAAAAGTAAGAAGACACACACGCCAGTGAGTCAACAATCCGGGGACTGCACCGACCACCGAGCACTCGACACTCGGGGACTGGTCGCCCAGTCTATCAGCATGGAACTTCAAGGACTGCACCGACCACCGAGCACTCGACGCTCGGGGACTGGTCGCTCAGTCTATCAGCTCAAAGCTTTAAAGCATGCACCGACCACTGAGCACTCGACGCTCGGGGACTGGTCGTACAGTATAGCAACATATAATTCCAAGAAGCACACTAAGTGCTTGGGGACTGGTCGATTGGTCTTTTCGATTGCAGACGAGCATGACATGCTCGGGGACTGGTAAATTCAATTTTTTAGACCTTGCTACAAGGCTCATACTTCGCCTTCCAGCAAGCTCGGGGACTACATCGGTACGATGCATCTAGCGATGCATCTCAGTCTCAAAACTACTTTGGGGAATTTTCTTTTGACCCTGGCACCACGTGCCTACGTCACCTACTACCAGGCTCGGGGACTAAGTGGGCACACTTCACCTAGCGGTGAATTTGCTTGCTTTTTTGATGCTTCTACCTTTCAAAAAGGTAAAGTGGGCACACTTCACCAGGAAAGAAATTTTTTTAGAGCACCATGCATTCTTCGAACAACCTGTTTCTTCGACGTCAATGTTGATCAACTGTCTTTCGAGTTGGTCAAGGAACCGTTGCAACTGTTTGGGCGATTTTCCCACTTATTGAAGACGACAAGCCTCGCTGATCGAAGAAGCTCAAGACGGCGTGTTGCATCACAATACATGGTGCTCGGGGACTAGCTGTGGGGGTATAAACCCCTATACCCTTACGGCTAGACTTTAGCCAGGAAGCTTGGCCCACTACGAGACGAGTTCAAGGCTTGATCCGACAGCTCGGAGTTTCGCACAAGGAAACAAGACGTGGAGATCAAGCAGGATTCTAGTCGGTTAGAATAGGATTTGATATCGAATTATCTATGGCAATTGTAACCGACTAGGATTAGTTTCTAGATCTGTAACCCTGCCCTCCAGACTATATAAGGAGGGGCAAGGGACCCCCCTAGGACATCATATTCTCTTAGCACAAATCAATACAACCAGACGCAGGACGTAGGTATTACGCCAACTCGGCGGCCGAACCTGGATAAAAAGCTTGTCCGTGTCTTGCGTCACCATCGAGTTCGTAGTTTGCGCACCGTCTACCGATAAACTACTACCGTGGGTATACCCCAAGGTAGACTGCCGACTAGCTTTCGTCGACAGCGTCCGGTGCCTCTGAGCCAGCGTCCGGTGAGTGTTCCTCAGCGAGAAGCACTCCCGTGACTTCTCCAATTTTCCCACCGTCGCAATAGAAAAAATGCACTTCATTTTCTCAAAAAGCGCCGAATCCCATCCTCTCTCTACCCTTCAAACTTCAACTCCCTTCTCAAAGTGTGCCAACACCACAAAGTGTGTATGAACAAGTGCACATGTGTTAGCATTTTCACAAACATTTTTCTTCGAAGGAGTTAAGTTAGTTCACTAGGTTCTAAATGCATGCATATGAACAATGACACCTAGTGGCACTTGATAACCGCTTAGCCAAAGAATTCCCCTCTTTATAGTACGACTATCTATCCTAAATGTGATCACACCCTCTATGGTGTCTTGATCACCAAAACCAAACCCTAAGCAATACCTTTGCCTTGATCTCCATAGGGTTTTGTTTTTCTCTTTCTTCTTTTCCAAGTTGAGCACTTGATCACCTTGTGGTCATCACCATCATCACCATGATCATCACTTGCTCCATCACTTGGCATGTACCAACCTCATTAAGTCTACACACACTTAGCATAGAGGTTAGTACTAGGGTTTCATCAATTATCCAAAACCAAACTAGGGCTTTCACCTGCTCGTGGCCCATGAGCGAGTGAGGGAGGAGGAGGATTGGGTCTTGGCTGAGAAGAAATTAGAGGAGGGAGATGGGCCTGCGGGTGAGTGGGTGGTGGCTGAGGCCTTGAGCCCTAGAGAGAGGGAGATATAGCCACTCGGGCCGAAAGGAGAAGAAGGGAAGATTTTCCTTTTCCCTTTTTTTCTTTCTTTTTATTTCAAATCCTTTCAAAACAATTTAAAATCAATTTGAAAAATATTTTGACTTTGCTCAAATCCACACAGTGAAATAAAACATATGCTCCATCATGAATGCACAATCATGTTGCTAAATTCCCTAGATAAAATTTATTTTAGCGAAAAATATTTATTTTCCTATGTTTTCATGAGCACAAAAATAACAAATTAAATCATTTTAGATCTATTTCTAAAGGAACAAATTTTAGGGTGTTACAATCTAACATATACACCAGCAGTTTTAGTTGAATAACCAAACTAGACACCATGTCAAATCTTGCTAAGGAAGACTATTTAACCTAAGCACCATGATTAATTTAAAAAGCCTTTGAAAGTATGTATATACAATACTTCCAAACTAAAACATATTTGCACAAATGGAAAGAAACATGAAAGGCGAAAAACTTTTGGCACATTTTTATTACTCAAGGAATTAAAAGCATAGGCCTAGATTATGAATAGAAACAAAGCGTGACTGAAAATCTAAGCATTACCATGTTAGCAAAACATAAACAAGTTCAATCAATTATTCATATATTCATGCTCATAAGATCAAGGGTTATAATGAAACATTAAGCACATACGTTAGCAATGTTACCTTTGTCACGTGAAGCATGAGGGTGACCTTGGATGGATAATGATCAATTTAAAGCTTCTTATTCTCACCATTGAATTGCACATTTGCATCTAGTCTTTGTTTTGAGTTCATTCTTCTTGATGTCGCCCATGACTCGCTTACTAAGTCTTGAGTCACAATTTTGAAATCTGCTACAAACACGAGTGCAAGGTGATACTACAAACCCGACCAGTGTGCGAGCACATCGACCGGTTCAACAATCATGCTCAATTCAGGTTGGCACCATTTTATTCAAAAGAGAAAACACTACTACTACTCTGATAGATACTAAACTACTATTATGTTGGAAACTGATCGAACTAATAAGAAAGCAAATAAATGGGTAATCTCCCAGTAGTGCTTTGTTTTAAGTTATAAGGTTGACCCTTGCAGTTGGACTGCAGAAACTTGTGCATAGGCAATTATGAGATTTGGAATGCTTATGGTAAACAAAATCATCCATAACCATCCTTTCAAAGGGATGATGAAGGAGGGTCATAGGATGGTTGCAACTCTCATAAATTCTAGCAAAAGTAGGAAAGAAAGATTCTAGCAATTTCTCATAAAATTGTGGATCAGGTGGCTCTTCCAAAATATAACTTAGATGCTCATCCACCTGTTTCTCCTTATTGAACTCCAAAGTCGATTCCCCAAGAATCTCAATAAACCAAACATCTTCGTGCATCATCTCCTATCTATGAACCTCTATGAATGGATTTTCATCCTCATCCTCCATTAAGATGGGGATCCATTCCACCAGCGACTCTCCTTCCATTTTGACATTAACCATAAGATTTGGATTGTATCCTTGGTTTGAATGGTCAAATAGATAAGTAGGGTCATATGGAGGATCAAGATCTATGGTGGTGGATGATATTGATTTGAGGGACTCTTGGACGCTCAAATCATGAGATGGATAGAGAAGATGATGATTTGGAGTCAAGGATGCTAGAGATCCTTGTTGGATTGCACAATTTAAGGTGTTTTCATCATTAAATAAGATATTCTCTTCAAATTCTATAGGAAATTCAAAAGGATGAATTTCTTCTTCCTTTGTTGTCCCTATGAATGGGTCAAGATTTGGGATGACATCTAAAGGTTTAGATGGAATTGGAAGATATTTAGATGTCAAAACTTTTTCTTACACGGGGGTTGGAATGTCCTTTTCATCATGGGAGTCGCCATGGACATCAGTGTAGGGAGAGTTTTCTAAGATCCTATCAAGGATAGCGCTCCCTTCACTACTAGAAAGATGTAAGAAGGCTCCTCTAGAAGCCATATCAAGGAATTGGGTAGATTCCTTACTAAGACCTAGATAGAAATGTTGCAACAACATGGGATTGGGTATAGAAAGGTCAGGGACGGATATAGAAAGGTCCATCAAATGAGCCCAAGCAGCACCAAGAGACTCCTTCTCTTTTTGCTTGAATGTTAGGACTTGTACTCTAAGATGAATTACTCGGGAGATAGGGAAGAAGTTTAAGCAAAACTTAGACTGAAGGACTTCCCAGTCTCCATTTACACTGTATAGTTTGAGTATACCATAGCTTGGCTATTCCCATCAAAGTGAATGAAAACAACTTCCACTTAAGGGTTTCATGTGACAAGCCTAAAATCTTCAAGCATGAACGCACTTGCTTGAAATCTCATAAATGTGAATATGGATTTTCCTTCGCATTTCCTTAGAAGGTAAACTCATGAGCTTTATTAATAAAGCTCGCGCGTAACTCATAACTACCGACCAGTATAGGTTGGGATGATAAAGGTGGTTCTAATTGCAAACTCTTAGGAGCTATGTAGTGGAACATAGATAAACTCTCCATACGGAGAGGGATAGAAATCCTGATTTTAGTCTTTAGAAATTAGCTACAATTCCCCAGCAACAGCGCCAGAAAAGCTTGTTGACACCTCGGCTGGCACACAAAATTAACCGCAATCACATGGCTGTCAGTTGTAGCTTTTCACCAAAGGATTATTCCTAGGGTTATCGAATCCCTACTACTAGGGCAGGTCCACTATCGTCACTAGACTAAGGAATTATATGTTCCTGACTTATGCATTGTTAGCGTACGCATCCTAAACTCGCCCAAGAGGGTTGACTAGGCACGACGCACAACGAGCTCTATGTTTTAATAACTAGGCCCAACGTGGTGGAATACATAGGCTAACAGGGCCGTCACCACCTGCCGCTACCATAGCTATTCAGAGGCCTAGCGGTACTCAAGGGTAAGCTATAGCCTAAGCACCGCACTTAATCTATGCACTTACTACTCTAATCCAGATCCTATAGCTAGAGCACTCTAACCAAGCAATGAAACAAGCACAAAAATAGGAATAAATAAGTACTTAGAGATAATAAAGGTTTATAGGATTACCAAAGAAGAAGCACAGAGTAGATGGAAGCAGAGGTCGCTGGCAAGCCCAGCTCCTCTCCTGACTTCTCCTATTCTTCTCTCTAACTCTTTTTCCAAGGGAGGCAACTAGCTAGCTACTCACTACATCACTAGTAGACTAACTATCAGATGGCCTGCTATTGATGATAGTTAACTCCTAGTTTTAACTGTCAACATAAATTTTATAACTGCAAAGAGATGCTCACCAACATAGGTTTAGAGGTTTGAACTAACAAATTCTAAGAGTTTTGGTGCATCTATGTTTTGCAGGGTTCACATAGGAAAAGAGCTAAAGGCAAACTAATTATTGAAAAAAGTATCTCAATTGATGAATTGGACTACACTATTGCGACGGGCTCGTTGAGACGATCGAAATCCATATATCATTTGCCCTATTTGGAGTGTCGCATGAAGGAATTAGAATTCCACATGAAAATACACTTTTCTGGAGTCTAGAAGGTTCGAGAAGACACCAGAACGAACGGGACGCCAAATGGTCATAGGAGATGGGCGCCCGCCCCACCCCTTGGGCGGCTGCCCGGCAGCCACAGCCAATCAGCTTCGACCTTGCGAATTTCCGATCCACCGCCTTTGAGGAGTAATCTTAAGCGTACTTTTAGGTCGATTTGATCCGAGGGCTGTGGTGCTTCCTAGGGGGCTATAAATACAAGTCTGACCCCCCTCTGGAGAGAAGAATCTTTATGAGTTGTAGTGGCATCCCTCGAATGGATGACCTCTCTTCTCTAGAGAATTAGGGCTAGACATTCCAATGTAGTAGATTAGTTCTAGTCGGGAGTTAAAGAGAGCGGAGCTACGCTCCAGTTGTGGAGGAGACTTCAGAGTTTTGGTATGCTTTCATATCTCTTCTTTGTAAGACTGATGCTTTAATATGTTATCTTCTCTATTTACTTTATGCATATTTATGATTATTATAGTTGTTATGTCTTGGCATAGGATCTTCGCTCGTATTGAGTGCTCTAGTTATTTATAGTACTTAGAGTAGTCAACTCTAGTGTAGACGTGGTGTCTAGGCTATAGTTTACCTAAGGTTGTGCTCAATCCCACGGATAGTTGTGGTAGCCCTAGGGGTGATAGCCCTGTCAGGCCTTTGTATTCCACCATGTTTGTCGACGAAAGCTAGTTGGCAGTCTACCTTGGGGTATACCCACGGTAGTAGTTTATCGGTAGACGGTGCGCAAACTACGAACTCGATGGTGACGCAAGACACGGACAAGCTTTTTATCCAGGTTCGGCCGCCGAGTTGGCGTAATACCTACGTCCTGCGTCTGGTTGTATTGATTTGTGCTGAGAGAATATGATGTCCTAGGGGGGTCCCTTGCCCCTCCTTATATAGTCTGGAGGGCAGGGTTATAGATCTAGAAACTAATCCTAGTCGGTTACAATTGCCATAGATAATTCGATATCAATTCCTATTCTAACCGACTAGAATCCTGGTTGATCTCCACGTCTTGTTTCCTTACGCGAAACTCCGAGCTGTCGGATCAAGCCTTGAACTTGTCTCGTAGTGGGCCAAGCTTCCTGGCTGAAGTCTGGCCGTAAGGGTATAGGGGTTTATACCCCCACAGCTAGTCCCCGAGCACCATGTATTGTGATGCAACACGCCGTCTTGAGCTTCTTCGATCAGCGAGGCTTGTCGTCTTCAATAAGCGGGAAAATCGCCCAAACAGTTGCAACGGTTCCTTGACCAACTCGAAAGACAGTTGATCAACATTGACATCGAAGATGCAGGTTGTTCGAAGAATGCATGGTGCTCTAAAAAAAAATTTCTTTCCTGGTGAAGTGTGCCCACTTTGCCTTTTTGAAAGGTAGAAGCAGCAAAAAAGCAAGCAAATTCACCGCTAGGTGAAGTGTGCCCACTTAGTCCCCGAGCCTGGTAGTAGGTGGCGTAGACACGTGGTGCCAGGGTCAAAAGAAAATTCCCCAAAGTAGTTTTGAGACTGAGATGCATCGCTAGATGCATCGTACCGATGTAGTCCCCGAGCTTGCTGGAAGGCGAAGCATGAGCCTTGTAGCAAGGTCTAAAAAATTGAATTTACCAGTCCCCGAGCATGTCATGCTCGTCTGCAATTGAAAAGACCAATCGACCAGTCCCCAAGCACTTAGTGTGCTTCTTGGAATTATATGTTGCTATACTGTACGACCAGTCCCCGAGCATCGAGTGCTCAGTGGTCGGTGCATGCTTTAAAGCTTTGAGCTGATAGACTGAGCGACCAGTCCCCGAGCGTCAAGTGCTCGGTGGTCGGTGCAGTCCTTGAAGTTCTGAGTTGATAGACTGGGCAACCAGTCCCCGAGCGTCGAGTGCTCGGTGGTCGGTGCAGTCCTTGAAGTTCCGAGCTGATAGACTGGGCGACCAGTCCCCGAGCGTCGAGTGCTCGGTGGTCGGTGCAGTCCTTGAAGTTCCGAGCTGATAGACTGGGCGACCAGTCCCCGAGCGTCGAGTGCTCGGTGGTCGGTGCAGTCCCCGGATTGTTGACTCACTGGCGTATGTGTCTTCTTACTTTTGAAAAGATCTTTCCAATTAAAGTTGACGTGACGGGGTCTCCTGATGATATGTCAGACGGATGCATGAAAAGTTGCAACTGGCAACTGTACAACCGTTCTTTGCATGGTTTGAGAAAAGGAAACCATCAATTGGTACGAAAACTCCGCCGCATTAATTGTCTATAATCATTGTAAACCGAAACGCCGCGTCCGCCGCATGGCCTGCCCACTTCCCGAGAATACAGGAAGTGGGAGAGGTGGGGTCGCAGGTTTATAAGGGCCTAATAGGTCTGCCTGTACTGCTTCGCCTGCCATTGCCTTCAAACCTTCCGCTCTCATCTTCTCCAATCTCCTGCATCTTCCTAACTCCAGCCCACATTCGCACCTCTAATGGCGAAGAGCGACTCCAGGAAGAGGGCCGAACTGATGGCCAAGGAGTGGAAGAAGTCTCGCAGCACCACAAAATCTCTTGGTGACCTCGTCGATATGGGGCTTCTGCACGGTGCAGAGCTCGGCGGCTGGAGGGCACCGGAGGGGGAGAGCTACCCCGACCCTCGCGCCGGTGAGATCGTCGTTTTTGAAGATTTCGTTAAGAGAGGCTTTGGTGTTCCTGTTCATCCTTTTCTTCAAGGTCTTCTTTTGTACTATGAGATCGGGATTTGCAATCTGCACCCGAACTCAATTCTCCTTATTTCCACCTTCATCCACCTGTGCGAGGCCTATGTTGGCATAGAGCCGCACTTCGATCTTTTCCGGTATCTTTTCTGCTTGAGGAAGAAGGGAGCAGTTGGAGGCTCCAAGGTTGCAGGTGGAGTATGCCTCAACCTTCGTGATGGGATGAAGAATCGCTACCTGCACTGCCCATGGAACACTTCCTTGACCGAATGGTACAGGAAGTGGTTCTACATCAGGGAGGAATCGGGCAGCTCCACGTTCTGCGACGTGGGATACGTTCCCGAGAAGAGGGCGAGCTGGACCGACCGTCCGGAGTTCGACGGTCCAGTGGCGGATCTCATGAAGCTGATCGACTGGTCGCGCCTAGACGGGCTTGGCGTGGTCGGCAACTTCATTTGCCGCCGGGTGATGCCCTGCTAGAAGAGGGTGCACTCGGCGTATGAGTATGCCGGAAGCGCAGACCCGACCAGGATGCGGTTGGAGATCTTGGAGAAAGCGGAGGTACAACAGCTGTTGAACGAGCTGTTTAACTTCGCGGATGGGGGCTTCATCCGTGGCAGTGATCGGGTGCAAGCCTTCAAGTTAGGACGACCAGCACCAAAGGTATGTAGCAGAGTCTGTTTGATCATTCGTATATCGTCTGCAGTTAACTCATCTCTGTTGCTTTTGCAGGTCGGTGATGTCGACCGGTGCGCAGTGTATGTATCACTGGCACCGGGGATGGAAGATCCTGTGGGAGAGGTCCCGCCAGAGGAGGACGCTGCTCGGTGTACTCATTACACCAGCAGTGAGGAAGACCGAGCCCGCCCCGTCCCGACCTCAGAGGAGAGGGTAGCGGGGAAAAGGCCACTGCCGGCAGATCCCTTGCCGACACCGGAGCTGCCGGCAGATCTACCGGCGGAGAGCAGCCAAGCGCCGAAGCGTCGTCGGCTCGTGCGGATCGTCGACGACGACGACGACGAGGAGGCTGCGCCGTCGTTGGTCCGACGGCCTCGGAGCCGCCCAGACACTGCGCCGGTCGCCACTGATCGAGTGGCCAGCGGCGCCGCTGCCCCGCAAGTTGTCGAGACGGGGGCACAGGTGCCGACCGGCCGGGCGAGGAGGAGGTTCACCGCGACCCATCGTCGGTCAGACCTGTAAGTGTTCGACTTACGTATTTTGGACTCCTCTTTTTTTTTAACTTTTGTTCCTGTAGTGCGGCATCGGATGTCGACCCTGGTCAAACTGCCAGCCAGGGAACGGGCGAGCCTGCCCGCGGTTCTGGGGATGCGGCCCCCCAGACCACAGAGCAGCCAACAGCTGCAGTCGCGCCTGGGAGCACCGAGGGGCTCCCGAGCGCGGCGCCGACTACAACGAGCAGCCCGACCAGGGCTGGAGAGGCTCCCCCAACTGACTCCTCGGAGAAGGGAAGATCTCCGACCGCTCCTCCTGCCGGGGGGAGTGAAGTCCCCCCGCCGCCCCGAGCAGGAGCCTCTCCGGCTGCGGGTTCCCCAGGTCTGGTCCAAGGGCCAGTAATGCCTGGGACCACCACCGGGGGTGACGCAGCACAGGAGGAGGAAACCCGGGCGGCCTCCGATGACGAGGTGGAGGAGATCGAGGGTCGTCCCCGTGATGGCCGCCAACACGTGTATGTGTGGCGCCAACGCGGGGATCACTTTATCGGTCATGAGGAGCTCGCCGAGACCGAAGAGGCTGCCAGGGTGGAGCGCGCGGCCAAGCGCCTTGTCGACGAAGTCAAGGTAAGCGGCTTTTTGTACTGCTGCGCATTCTTTTGCCTTGTCTTGCTTGATCGTTATATGCTTGCTTTGTAGGACGTAATGAAAACGGCGAAGTACCGGAAACGGTGCTTTGACCAGATAGAAGGCGTCATGGCCGAGAACAAGGCCCTTGCCGCGGAGGTAGACCGGTTGCGGGCGGAGGTCGGGGAGAAGGTGGTCGAGATGAGTGCCGAAAAGGATCGTCGTCTCGACCTCGCTCGTCGTCTGGCCGACCAGTACCGTCTGCAGGAAGGTTAGTCACACGCTCCGAGCAGTTTCGCGTACTTGTATAGTTTGCTTTGCTGACCAGTTTAGGATTCACGCAGACTTGGAGGAGGAGGTGGCGAGCCTCCAACAAGAGAAGGAGCAGCTCAGCCAACAGCTCGCCGGTGCGCAGGAGTCCGGGCGGCGAGCAGAAGAGGAATTGGGTCGAAAAGACCGGGAGTTAGCTGGTAATGGGTGCCGCCTTGTTGGTTGCTGCCTGCCCCTTTGCTTGTCTGGTATGCCGAAAGTGACGTTTCGTTTCGTTTGCAGTGCTCAAGGTGAACACCAAAAAGCACCTGGATGACCTGATCAAGGACCGGGACTCCTGGAAGGCCAACTGTTGCAAGATCTGGAAAGGAGTGTCCCCGGTCCTGGACCTGATCAGTCCCGAGCTCCCGGAGAGCCAGCCCCGCGCGCCGCAGTTGACCCCGGTCGAGAAGGCGCAACGGGCGTGGGACTGGCTCCAGCAGTTTGTGAAGGACGCCGGGGAGTTTGCCGGCGCGCACGTCCTCAGCATGGTGCGCGCCCACTACCCCCTGGTCGACTTGAGCAGGCTGGAGAAGGGGTACCCGAAGGAAGTCGGCCCACAGGAAGCGGACGAACTTCGGGGTAATCTGCTGGACTTGTCGTCGACGGTGATCGGCGACATCAATCTGTGCGGAACGGCCACTCCTCCAGACCAGCCGAGCTCAGATAGGTCGGCCAGGGAGTTGTCGGGCGCGTCCGTTGCGGGAGATGGGCGGTCGACGCCTGCGGTCTCGACCAGCCAGGCGCCGGTGGCCCCGACCCCTTCGTCCGGGCAGCAGGGCCAGGCGGGTGATCAGCCCGAGCAACTAGGCCAATAAAGTAGTCTGTAGGAATAGACTAGTGTTTGCCCGTCAGGGTATTTATTGTAAACTTTGTATGTAAAGTTTGTAATAAAGTTTGCTTTTTGTCATGACTGTTGTTTTGAGCGCTGTAAGAATATCTGAGTGACGTGTCACCGCATTTGTCTTGGTTGTCGCTAAGAGCATCCGTTGCAGGAGTTTTGCCAAGTGCTGTGTGTGACAAGGTATGGGCCAAAAATAGAGAATTTCATTATCAAAAATTATAAGATACTTACAAAAGAAAGTCATTAAAACTTTATGGATAGAAACGTCGCAGTTTGTCGATGTGCCAAGAGTTAGGCACTCGTGTTCCGTCTGGGTATGCCAATCTGTAGGACGTAGGTCGTGTGACCTCGGTCACCACGAAGGGTCCTTCCCAGGGGGTGGATAGCTTGTGCATTCCCTCCTGGCTTGTTTTCCATCGAAGCACCAGATCGCCGACCACGAAGGAACGGTCCTTGACATTCCTGTTGTAGTATCGCCTAACTGCTGCGAGATATTTTGCTGTTCGGAGACACGAAACTAAACGCTTTTCCTCCATGCAATTGATTTCGAGTTCTCTGGCGTTGTCGGCGGTCGCCTGGTCGAAATGCTCGATTCTAGGAGATCCGAAGTGTATGTCAGACGGCAAGACCGCCTCTGCACCATACACCATGAAGTAGGGAGACACCCCTGTGTTTCGACTGGTCTGAGTTCGGAGGCCCCAGACCACTGCCGGCAATTCTTTCATCCATCGACCGGGTGCTCTGTCGTTTTCGGTGTACAGCCTTTTCTTTAGGGCGTCGACGATCATTCCATTAGCACGTTCAACTTGACCGTTGGCACGTGGATGTGCCACTGACACATATTTTATGACTATGCCTCTGTCATCGCAGAAATCCCAAAAAGTGGTGCCAGTAAACTGAGTGCCCAGGTCGGTGATTATGCTGTTCGGGATGCCGAATCTGTGTATGATTTGATTGAGGAACTCCACAGCCTTCTCGGAGGTTGCCTTGACCAGGGGCATGTATTCGATCCACTTGGAGAACTTGTCGATTAACACGAAGACAAACTTGAAGTTGCCCGGGGCTGGTTTAAATGGTCCGATCATGTCAAGCCCCCAGCAAGCAAAGGGCCAAGACGACGGGATGGTTTGAATTTCATGGGCAGGTACATGGGTCCTCTTAGCGAAAAACTGACATCCTTCGCAATGCCGAACCAGTTTTTCTGCGTCGCCGACCGCGGTTGGCCAGTAAAAACCTGCTCGGAAAGCCTTTCCGACCAGCGTTCTAGATGCGGCGTGGTTGCCGCAGGATCCAGCGTGTATGTCCTCCAAGAGCTTGATACCATCATCTTGGGGTATGCACTTGAGCAGTACTTCGGAGCTTGCGTTTTTCCGCATGAGTTTCCCGTCGACCAGGATGTAGTTCTTTGATCGTCGGGTAAGGCGCTCGTTCTCTGTTTTGTCCTGAAAGCCTGTCCCGTCTGATATGTATTTGATGAACGGGGTACGCCAGTCACGCCCACCGGTTGTCGGAGTGGCGTCATCTATGAGCATTGCCTCGGTGGGTTGCTTGTCGACCAGGGGGGAGCCTACGCTCGGCTCATGGATGTCCTGGACGAAAATACCCCGCGGGATTTGGGCCCGAGAGGAGCCTAACTTTGACAACGCATCTGCTGCTTGGTTCTTATCCCGGACCACGTGGATGTACTCTATGCCATAGAAGTTAGTTTCCCATTTGCGAATTTCTTTGCAGTAGAGATCCATCTTCTCGTGGGTTGCGTCCCACTCCTTGTTGAGCTGGTTGATGACCAAAGCGGAGTCGCCGTAGACATAGAGGCGCTTGACCCCCAGTTCAACGGCTAGTCGTATGCCATGCAAGCATGCTTCGTATTCGGCGACGTTGTTTGACGCCGGAAAAAGGATCCGAAGGACGTAACGGAGTTTGTCCTTGTTGGGTGATACGAACAATATCCCAGCGCCTGCACCGTTGATGTTCAAGGACCCATCAAAGAACATTGACCAGTGGTCTGAGACATCTGGAACGGAAGGCTCGTTGAGATCCGTCCATTCGGCAATGAAATCGACCAGGGCTTGAGACTTGACAGTGGTGCGAATCTGGAATTCCAGGGAAAATGGACATAATTCCATTGCCCATTTCACGATTCTGCCATTGGCGTCTTTATTGCGCAGGATGTCCCCGAGAGGAAAGCTGGTTGTCACCAGGACTCGATGGCCGTCGAAGTAGTGCTTCAGCTTTCTTGACGTTATCAGGATGGCGTATATAAGCTTCTGTATTTGTGGGTATCTGGCCTTGGATTCGTTTAAAACTTCGCTTATGAAGTAAACGGGTCTCTGGACCTTGAAGACGTGACCTGGTTCATCTCGCTCGACCACTATTGCCGTGGAAACAACCCTGTCGGTTGCAGCAATGTAAAGGAGTAGGTCTTCATTGGGCTGAGGCGCTGTGAGGACAGGCGGTGAGGTGAGGAAGGTCTTAAGCTGAGTGAACGCAGCGTCGGCTTCCTCTGTCCAAGAGAATTTTTCTGACGCTTTCAATAGTTTGAAGAAGGGGAGGCCTTTTTCTCCCAGCCTTGAGATGAAACGACTGAGGGCGGCCATGCATCCGGTTAGCTTCTGAATATCCTTGACGTTCTTCGGTGGTCGCATATCGAGTACGGCCTTGACTTTTGCAGGGTTTGGTCGTATGCCGTCGCGACTGACGACGTTGCCGAGCAGTAGACCGGAAGGAACGCCGAAAATGCATTTCTTGGGGTTGAGCTTCCACTTGTACCTATTGAGTGCCTTAAAGGTTCGGTCTAAGTTGTCGATTAGGGTGCTCGCGTCCCTTGTTTTTACGACCACGTCGTCCACATAGGCCTCGACGAGGTCATCGCGAATCTCGTCGTGGAGGCATTGCTGGATGGCCCTTTGATAAGTGGCCCCGGCGTTTTTAAGTCCGAAAGACATGGTAGTGTAGCAGTATGCGCCGAAGGGTGTGATGAAGGATGTTTTGATCTGATCTTCTTCCTTTAACGAGATCTGGTGATAACCAGAGTAGCAATCTAGAAAGGAGAGGAGTTCGCATCCGGCCGTTGAGTCGACCACCTCGTCGATGCGAGGAAGACCAAAAGGATCTTTAGGACAGTGTTTGTTGAGATCGGTGTAATCAACGCACATTCTCCATTCATTATTCTTTTTGCGTACAAGAACCGGATTGGCGAGCCAATCGGGATGATACACTTCTTTTATGAATCCGGCTGCTAGAAGCCGTGTTATTTCTGTCCTGATAGCCTCCTTTTTGTCACGAGCGAACCGTCGCAGTTTTTGCTTGATTGGTCTTGCGGTCTTCGAGACGTTTAAGGAGTGCTCGATCAGGTTTCGTGGGACACCGGGCATGTCTGCGGGTTTCCATGCGAAAACGCTCACGTTGTCCCTTAGAAACCTGACGAGCGCGTCTTCCTATTTTGGATCCAGGTTAGCCCCGATGAGGGCTGTCTTCTCGGGGTTGCCTTCGACCAGCTGCACTTCTTTGTACTCCCTGGATTTCGAATTCTTTCTGGCTGTCTCGTGCTCAGGTAATCGGAGCTGGTCGGGAGGCAGCTGTGCAGCTTGGTTTGCTGTTTCCGCCATGCGGATTGAGAGGTCAATTGCCTCGGTGATCTTGAAGCTTTCTTCTTCGCAGGTGTACGCGGTGTAGACGTTGCCTCTGACGGTTATGACACCCTTCTCCGTGGGCATCTTAAGGACTAGGTATGAGTAGTGCAGGACTGCCATGAACTTTGTCAGCGATGGGCGTCCCAGTATGGCGTGGTAGGTCCCGTCGAAGTCCGCGACTACGAAGTTGATGAACTCCGTCCGGAAGTGATCGGGTGTGCCGAATTGGACAGGCAATGTTATCTGTCCGAGGGGCACCGAACTTTGACCTGGCAAAACCCCCCAGAATTGGGCGTCGTAAGGTTTTAGTTGCGCCGGTGATATCTTGAGGGCGGGCAGGCTGTTGCGGAAGAGGATGTGGATGGAGCTTCCCCCGTCCACGAGCACGCGCTCGAATCTGATGCTATTGATGCAGGGATCAAGAATCAGTGGGAAACGACCCGGCTCTGGGATAGCGGCCCACTGGTCCTTCCTGCTGAACGAGATCTCCCTGTGGGACCACGCGGGAAATTTCGGATCTGCGATCAGCCCGTCCGTGCTGTCTATGTTGAGGCAGGCTCTCTTTAACAACTTTCTTTCTCGCTTGGACTCAGTGGAGACCTTGCCCCCGAAAATGGAATGGACCACGTCGGTGGGGCTGACGTATTGGTGTCGGGGGTCCCTGTCTTGGTCCTCATCCTCATCTTCGTGGTCGTGCCCATCACGCTTGTTATTTTTCTTGGCGGAGTCCTCTTGGGCGGCCCGCCGTGTATAGATACTTTTGAGGACGCGGCACTCTTCCATGGTATGGTTAGACTTTGGGTGTAGCTGGCACGGTCCCTTCAACGTTTTGTTGTAGTCGTCTTGGTAGTCCCGTCGTCCGTTGGGACGTTTGACCGTATTTACTTCGTGGTCGTATTCGCGAGGGCGCTTTCCTCTGAAGTCGTCGCGGCTGTCGCGCCGCCGATCCCAACCTTCTCGGTGATCGCGGTTGTCGGAGCGGCGGTGATTTCTGTTGTCGTAGCGACCACGACCGTCATCTCGCCGGGAGGGCTGGTCGGGGCCTCTCGCATCGTCTCAGATTAGTTTTTCTACGTCATCAGCATCGGCGTAATTTTTAGCCGTGGCGAGGAGCTCTGCTACCGTTGATGGGCGCTTACGCAACAGCTTGTTCCTCAGCGCTTCATGGAAACGCAAGCCCTTGATAAAGGCTGATATGGCCTCGTCATGAGAAATCTTCGGGATTTTGAGGCGCATATCCGAGAATCGTCGGATGTAATCGCGCAGAGGTTCATTCTTCCTGTCTCTTATCCTTTCAAGGTCATACTTGTTTCCGGGCTGCTCGCATGTGGCGATGAAGTTGTCGATGAAAGCCTGTCGTAGCTCTTCCCAAGAGTCGAAGGAGTCCTCGGGCAAGCCGAGAAGCCACTGATGACCAGCCTGGTCGAGGACTACGGGGAAGTAGTTAGCCATGACGTGCTCATCTCCTGCCGCTGATCGGACGGCGATTTCGTAGAGAGTGATCCAGTTCTCTGGATTTTCCTTGCCGTCGTATTTTTTAAGTTTTTCGAGCTTGAAATTGCGGGGCCACACGACCTGGCGGAGGTGTGAGGAGAACTGCCTTAGGCCCGGAGGACCGTGGGTCGCATCGTACTCGATGCGGCGCAGGTTTTCGTGGACTGCTCTCTCTGCGGCGCGCCTGTTGATGCGGTCCCGGGCATCTTTGGGAGGGATGTTGTGGCGGAGATCCCTGTGTTGATCTTCTTCTTCTTGGCCGCGTACGCGGTTCTGCTGGCGGCGGCCATCGGCGTCCTGACCACCATCGTCGCGCCGTGAGTCCCCTCGACGGTTGTCGGGGGAGCGGCTGCGGCGACGCCTGCTGGGTGAGGCCCGGCTACGATTAGTCTGGTCGGAGGCGGCTTCCGTATAAGAGACGTCCTGGACTCTCTTGAGCAGAGTGGCTGTCTGTCCCATTGCGGCGATCAGGTGTGCTCGGATACTGGTCCGGACTCCCTGGCATTCGGGGGTGTCAGGAAGCCGATCCAGGTTGGCCATGGCGACAGCCACGTTGGCGCTTGGTGTTTTGTAGACCGGCTGGTCCCCGACCATGTCAAAGGCATCGTTGAGGTTACTTGGCGGCATCTGTTGTTGTTCGTCCGCACGCCGTCGGGCGCGATCGGCGTTACGCTGTTCGCGGAGTTGCCTCTGGTCATCTGTTTCTCCGTCAACAGCCGGTTCGTCGGCGCTGACATTGAACACAATATCCCCTCGCCGGGGGGGGAATATCGGGAATCGGTCGAAACCCGGAGGGTGTGAAGGAAAATCTAGGTCGTAGCCCTCGTCCTCGGTGTTTATAACCTCGGTGGGGACGGAGCCGGTGCTTGAGTTGGTGCTGGAAACCTGGCCGTCCCGTAGCTCTCGGATTGTCACCATGTTGACATGGTGACGATTGTTCCTTGTCGGCGACCAGCCCGCTTTGCTGAAAACGGATTGGACATGTTGTGAGTAAACAGAAGCCGAGTTGTTCAGGCCGCAAGGATAGTCTTCCTTTTTGAGCTCGACGGATCGTCCTGAGGGGGTTGAGGTTATTGTCAGGGACGTTCCCAGCCGTTCGTGTGTGGTGACACGAGTTGGCCGGCGGGATTTCGAAAAATCCGCTCGAGCAGTTTGGTCGGGCCGGCGCAGAACTCCATCTATTAGTTGGGAGACTTCGAGTAGCTTGGAGTCAGCGCGATCGAGCGCTTGGAGGAGGTTCGAGCAGTCGATCTCCTTTCCCTTGTAGAGTGGGAACGGTGGTCGGGAGCTTGGTGCCGTCATGCGTGTGGTCGGAGACGGCGTGATCTCAGATTGGATCTGGATCTCTTTCGGAACCGTGGTCGCGAAGCCACCGCTGCACGTCGTCCACGTGATCTGGCCGACGGTGAACGTGAGGCCTTCGGGCACGGTCGCGGAAGCTGGGATCGTGACCATCTCGTTCGCCGGAGAAGTTGCACGCACACCCCCTACCTGGCGCGCCACTGTCGACGAAAGCTAGTCGGCAGTCTACCTTGGGGTATACCCACGGTAGTAGTTTATCGGTAGACGGTGCGCAAACTACGAACTCGATGGTGACGCAAGACACGGACAAGCTTTTTATCCAGGTTCGGCCGCCGAGTTGGCGTAATACCTACGTCCTGCGTCTGGTTGTATTGATTTGTGCTGAGAGAATATGATGTCCTAGGGGGGTCCCTTGCCCCTCCTTATATAGTCTGGAGGGCAGGGTTACAGATCTAGAAACTAATCCTAGTCGGTTACAATTGCCATAGATAATTCGATATCAATTCCTATTCTAACCGACTAGAATCCTGCTTGATCTCCACGTCTTGTTTCCTTACGCGAAACTCCGAGCTGTCGGATCAAGCCTTGAACTCGTCTCGTAGTGGGCCAAGCTTCCTGGCTGAAGTCTGGCCGTAAGGGTATAGGGGTTTATACCCCCACAATGTTCGGATTGATATTTTCGTAGAGCTTTTGGTAGCCTTCCCCTAACTACTTCCTTCCCAGTCTTCTTCGAGAGTCGGAAAGGACCTACTGCTCCAAAGTGCCACTATGTGACTGCTATATCTTTTCATATTCTGTTGCCTTAGAACCTAAGTAATAGAGAAGTACAAAGGAACCTTGATCTTTCGTGTTGTTCTCCCATTATGACTATCTATACATTTATTGAATTCTCTTATATGTGCTTAATTAATTTACCTTATAGTATATCATTTATCCCTTCTTTAGTTTAGTTGATACTCTAAGTTAGTAGATGTAGGATAGTGAATTATCAAGATTCTTAACCCTGCTTCCCTGTGGTAAAATATTAATAACGATACGTGGAATACTCCCGGTAAAATGCTACTATGATGTTCTATGCTTTTGCAGACTCTTTCATATTTCTTTTTGCACTAATGATTGTCATTAAGCATTTCTGGCATCGTTGCTAGGGATTAGGCTTTTTGATTATCTTTGGTGTGATTGCGTTAAGAAATGTCAACAAGCATTTTTGGTGTCGTTGTGCGGGAAGCAATTGGCATAAAGATTCTGATAATGATCTTGATGTCTGCTAATTTAGTGTACCACTAGCTTTAGTAAGATTATCCCTTTGTTCTATTGAGTGTGGAATAGACAGGACATCAGATGCTGCTTCAACCTTGCGACTAGATTCCATAAGATAGAAGAATCTAGGGTGCTTGAACATTCAAGATCCATCATTCTAGAACCCTACCATCTCACAGGTTTGTGTATACATATATTATTCATTCTAACCATATGTAGATTGGAGAAAAGGTCGTCGTCACAAGAATACAACCCCATCACATGTGATGGATATTTACGCTACGCCACTCCTCCCAATAGTGCATCATGGTAAGTGTGATCAAGATGAGATAGTCTCACTCATGAGCTTTAAACCTTATGAGTAGCTATATTTTTATTTCCTTGCATACCACTGCATGTTTACTTTGAATCATCCATGCATCCACTTCATTTAGTTTATATTTTCTCATATCAAATCCACGTAATGTTTATTTCTTTCCATGCATACAATTCATCTGCATATAAAAATACAATAATATTTCTCACTACAATCATACTCTATCATCACTATTGAGTAAATCTCAATAATGCTCTCATGCTACCTTTGTTTGCTATAGTATATGTTTAGGTTTGGAGTAGTTTCATACATCTCTTAAACAAAGCATGGTGCCTAGTTTAGGAGTGGTGATCTTACTCTCAAAGGTTTCTAAATACACGTGGTTAAAATGCCTTCCTGAATCAAATTAGACATGTTGTCTAGGTTGATTTTTGAGCTGATAGTATGCTATAGTAGATATTGGAATATTTTTGTTGGACTAACCCCTATAGGAGAATCTCAAATACAAATTAGGAAGGTCCTGAGATGAACTCACACTATAGATGAAGGGAGACACAACTCGCGCGTAGCCAAGAAGAAAGAAGGGTGCCACGAAACATGATCTAGGATCAAAGGACTCACTCCATGGAGTTGCATTCTCTTGTCAACCACTAATTATCAGGAATCAAGAAAAGATTGACAAGAGAAAAGCATGCAGCGTTCTGCACTCTCACCTCTGAGGTCAATACATGAGGAAGAAGGTCAACTCCTCTAGATGATCCAACTAAGTTCTTCCTCATCGCTCCACATGCTGGTTTGCAATCTCTAAATTAACTATTGCTTTATTTCTATGAGTTTGAGTTGATTCACAGTGCTTATATTTAAGAATCAAAACATAGGATGGGAAAAGAAAATCAATCCTTTAGAAATAAGTAATTATGAATAATAAATGCGTTGTGCTAGGTATGTTAAAACAATTTCTTTTGTAGCATAGGAATTGACCCTTAGCTTTGTGTTACAACAATGCCCTTGTCATTATCTGTATACTCCTTCGGATATATGTTGTCCACTAATGATTTGCAGGGATAAAATAATAAGAAGAGCTAAAGGTCTAAGCACAAAATAGATAGAGAACAAATAATGGCAAGAAAGGAGTACAACAAAGGAGACAAGATAGCCAAGCAAGGATAGTTTCCACAATATATTACGGCTTCAACATGCTTCAATTCTAAAGGTAACATCTCTTGGTAAGTTATCATCACTTCTAAAATATCCTCCTTCATTCTATAATGCATACAAGTAGAGAGACAAACATGATTTGAGTTTCAACCTCATTTGATCCAATCTAATTAGCTCATCATGTTCAGTTCTTTATGTTTGTTCCTAGAATCACTTTCTTGCCTTGTAGCTTTTAATTCAATGATCTAAAATGTTGCACATCCTATCTTTGGAAGATGATAGTCATAATCTTGAACTTATATGTATAGATAGACCATCCTTCCATAGTGTTGAGTAATCTGATCTGCCAAGTGTTTTAATGTTTCAAGCTTGATAATCAATTGTTCCTATCACCCAAGTTTAGATTTAGCAAAATGAATAAATATCAACTTTATGTCATTCAATGTGCCAAAGGCTAGAATATAAGGAACAAACCTTTTGGTTTTGTTGGTGTTTTCCCACCAATAGAGCCTATGCACTTGATCTCTGCCTTGTCTCTATGAGCAGGACACACTTTAGTCAACTCCCCTAGAATCCTACAAGTGAAGATCCTAGACCTGTGAACATGAACACTGAGCGAAGATGTTGCTAGCTCCTAGAATTAGTACTAGACTCCAACATGTTGGAAGAGCAATAAACATAGATGACACCATCTCAAGAGGTATAACTATCATGGTCTCCACCTTTCGGACCAGATAAAGCACCTAAGAATTAACATAGTAAGAGGTCCTGTTCGGAGGACTTAAAATCACCATATAACGCGCCAAGAGGTAACTTGGTATTTATCTGCATTTTCCTTTAACCATATTTATTTTTCTTAACTGCATTAGTAGTTGCATCTTTATTATTTATGCATTAGAAAAGAAAATAAATAGGTATTGCATTACATCTAGAAAACTATTAAGACCCATGTATTTAATATGTGATGCAATAGCTTACATACTTATCTACTGTGGTGGTATAAAAATAAGTTTTAGCATATTTATTTTCCTATCTACATACTATAAATATGAAAAGTATAAGAATATATTGATCCTACTAAAAGATAAACGGGTATAAGAAAGTTCTAGACTCCCAAAGCTTAGAGGTTTGTTACTAACACTTAATCAGTTCTACAAGCTTTGTTGTCTATTTAAGCTTCAGAGGCTTCCAAGGAACAAGAAGAACTAACAGACAGAAGGACGTCTTGTCCCCTGTCGGAGCACTGTCAATAATCAAGCAAGTACTGTTTCTGACAGCATATACCCATGACACTACGCCGTGACTACCCGTCAACAACCTCAGCAGACTACGTCAACATCTAGCTTGGGGTAGAGCTACCCCCGTATACCGAGCTAAGTATCCCTTGACTCACTTATTTATTCCTAGTGCATTTATGATAAGATAAAAAGATGATAATCCTAGAAACCCAACAAAATATTTTATCTTTCAAAATTAGTTTTTTAGGAGAGCTCTTATTGAATCTGTTAAGATGAACCTCTAGAATAAACTCTTATATGGAGATGATGAATAGTTGCTCTACCGTAATTCCTTGCAAGAACCTAGTTTTCAATCTTGTACTCTCTGGAGTTTTAGACACAACTGTTTAGACTTAAGTTTTGCTCTGAGCCTAAAAGTTGTCGGTAGGAAATGCTTGATCTAAGTCTAGCTAGTTGGCGGATATGAATAGGAAGGTTTTGAGCTGCTATTAGTCTTGCTCTTACACATGCTAGTGTTTTGGAGAATTTTATTTTGAAAATCTTAAATTGCTACATGATGAGTTCCTTTATGACGAGGGTATTCAATTCCTACCATAGCTAAATACTCATGCTTACTAGATTAGGAAAACCTCCAATTATATTTCAACCTATAAGCATTGAGGATACTTAAGCTGTTTAGACCCAAAGGAACTAGTCATGTAGTTAAAGTCAATATTATGTGCTCTCTATCCATTGATCTTAGATAGTTCTATCCTCAGAAGTACGCAACCACTTATTTGTACCACATTAACTATGTGCTACTTCTATTCCCGAAAGAACCACCCACATATATGGACTACACTCTATGTTGTCTCTATCCTGGAGACACGCACTTATGCTGCTCCTACCCTGGGAGTACGTATTCACCCATCCACATTCCACATCCACTGAGAAATTGTTCTACTCCTACACTAGGAGAAGACAACCAAAAATATCCATTATATCTTATTCTACTTATCCAATAATGCTCGAATTATCCCAGTTGATACTCCCTATTATTATCGTTGCATTAAAAGGGATGGTTGATCTCTAAAAAATGAGAAAGAAGAAAGAAAGAGGACAAAAGTCCCAATGCAAAAGAAAATAAAGATAGCCAAATCCTTGTTCTCGGATTAGGGAGGTATGTTATCTCCAAGGAGCAATTATAGAATACGATATTCATCATCAGTTATGACCCCTCAACCACTTTCATTCTTGTCATTCACTTCATTCACTTCACTCACATGCAGACTTGATTGTATAATTAGTTTCTTTGGATACATTGTTTAACTATGCAATACACGCAAGTAGGTTTGAATTATCTTTCCCACCTATGAGCTCTACATAAGCCAATTAGAAGTAGGCTGAGAGAGAGAAGGCAACTATGCCTTAGTGATATAAAGACTACATATTATGAGAGAAGGCATATTCACTTGCCTTGGAGAGGATCCAAAAATACCACATATAAGAGACTTGAAAGCGTCATACAAGGAAACTCTGAGTTTTATTTGAAAATCTTGTAAAAACTTTGGAATAATAGTTGATCAAAGAGTGAGAAATATACCGCTCGACTTAACCGTTCTATCTTTCAACTGCTCAAGACCTGACAGAAGGCTATAAGCCCCATGGTAAAGGTAATATGAGTGAGTCTTGAGTCAGAATAGTTCACTCTAATCAGGAGGAGAGTCCTTGTTTGAATGCATGTGTACTTGTGAGGCGTGAAAGCATAGTAGCAACTCCTGATCCATCACTGAGTCTATCTTTGCTCCGGGACAAGCAAAAGGTAAGCTTGGGGGAGTTTGTTGATGGTAGTTAACTCCTATTTTTAACGGTCAACATAACATTTATAACTGTAAAGAGATGCTCACAAACATAGGTTTAGAGGTTTGAACTAACCAATTCCACGAGTTCTGGTGCATCTATGTTTTGTAGGGTCACATAGGAAAAGAGATAAAGGCAAACTATTCTTTGAATAAAAGTATCTCAATTGATGAATTGAACTGCACCATTACGACGGGCTCATTGAGACGATCAAAATCCATATATAATTTGCCCTATTTGAAGTCTCAAATGAAGGAATATGAATCCCACATGAAAATACAATTTTCTCAAGTCTAGAAGGTTCAAGAAGACACCAAAATGAACGGGATGGCAAACGGTCACAGGGGATGGGCGCCCGCCCCACCCACTTGGGCGGTCACCCGGCTGCCGTAGCCAATCAGCTTCAGCCTCACAGATTCCCGATCCACTGCCTTTGAGGAGTAATCTTTAGTGTACGTTTAGGTTGGTTTGATCCGAGGGCTATGGTGCTTCCTAGGGGGGCTATACATACAAGCCTGGCGCCCCTCTCGACAGAAGAATCATTATGAGTTGTAGAGGCGTCCCTCGAATGGATGAGCTCTCTTCTCTAGAGAATTTGGGCTAGACATTCCAATGTAGTAGACTAGTTCTAGTTGGGAGTTAGGGAGAGCACAACAGCGCTCCAGTTCTGGAGGATTCTTTAGAGTTTTGGTATGCTTTCATATCTCTTCTTGTAAGACTTATGATTTAACATATTATCTTCTCTATTTACTTTATATATAATTATTATAGTTGTTATATATTGGCATGGGATCTTCACTCGTATTGAGTGCTCTAGTTATTTATAGTAATTAGAGTAGTAAACGCAAGTATAGACATGGTGTCTAGGCTATAGTTTACCTGAGGTTGCGCTCAATCCCACGGATAGTTGTGGTAGCCATAGGGTGACAGCCTTGTCTGGCCTTTGTATTCCATCATGTTCGGATTGATGTTTTCATAGAGCTTTTAGCAGCCTTCCCCCGGCTACTTCTTTCCAAGTCTTCTTCGAGAGTCAGAAATGACCTGCTGCTCCAAAGTGCCATTGCGTGACTACTATATATTTTCATATTCTGTTGCCTTAGAACCTAAGTAATAGAGAAGTACAAAGGAACCTTGATCTTTCCCGTTGTTCTCCCACAATGACTATCTATACATTTATTGAATTCTCTTATAAGTGCTTAAATAATTTCACTTGTAGTATATCATTTACCCCTGCTTTAGTTTAGTTGATACTGTAAGTTAGTAGATGTAGGATAGTAAATTATCAAGATTCTTAACCCTGCTTCCCTTTGGTAAAATATAAATAACGATACCTAGAATACTCTAGGTAAAATGCCACTATGATGTTCTATGCTTTTGCAGAGTCTTTCATATTTCTTTGGCACTAACGAATGTCATCAAGCATTTCTGGCATCATTGCTAGGGATTAGGCTTTTTGTCTATCTTTGGTGATTGTGTTAAGAAATGTCAACACCTGCCTACCTCCAAAATGACCCGAGGGGGGGGTTATATAGGCTAGAGGTGATGGGGGCGCTACAGAAGGTGAGTGGAGTGGCGGGCACCAAGAAGGGTTGGCGAGCGCCACTTTGGAGTGGTGGGCGCCACTCTGAGGTGGCGGTCACCACACGGAAAGTGGCGGGCGCCACTCGATGC
The DNA here is from genome assembly GCF_000003195.3 of Sorghum bicolor. Lineage (NCBI taxonomy): Eukaryota > Viridiplantae > Streptophyta > Magnoliopsida > Poales > Poaceae > Sorghum > Sorghum bicolor. Next base: position 40,546,909 of record NC_012874.2, on the reverse strand, counting down.
AACCGCCTTTCGATCTATGGCACCTGCTTGCTCCTGGAGGTGGTTGCCCAAGTTGATGGAGTAATTTCACATGTTGGAAATCTTTTGTCCATGTGACACCCTCATGCAGCCTTTGTATCAAACCGACATGAAAACAATGCACCAAATGGCTCCTCGGGGCAGTCACAAGGATCAGTGATGTGTCCTGACCAGGTGGAGGCTGCCGGCACCACCTAGGAGTGGCGGGCGCCAAGGTGGATGTGGCGGCTGCCACATCATTTTAGCCATTAGTCTACTTTTTTCCTCCACGTTGCATGTTTACAACGTTTTGTCAGTTCTGATGTCATTTCCTTTAGTTGTGAGCTTGTCTTTGGATGGTGATCATTACTACCGGACTTCCATGTCAGCCAATGCCATGAACCAAGCTTGCCTTGGGTTCTCCATTGAGTAGAGAGGCCTTGGAGGAAGTTTGATGGCCATTCAACACATGTTCATGGCGGCCACCATACATTCCAGGCGCCCGCCATGCCGAGTGACAAGTTTCCGACACGTTCCATCTCACAATCTTAAAGAAGCCATAACTTTGTCATCCGGACTCCAAATTGAGTGAACCAAAACTCCATTTCATGTATCTCGATGACCTCTTTAACATGGAGTAATTAAAATGGGAAATTGAAGATGTCTTTGTACCATGTATATTGCCCTATTTCACCTACACTCACATAATCATAAGAACTTGTAGAAATCGTTAGTAATAAACCCTATGACTACATTTTGTGTCACTTATATGACCAAAATAGCTATTGTTGACGGTATAAAATAAGGTATTAAGGACCGTCAACAGGGAATTTGTTTTTATGATGTCAACATGTTAATTAGAGATTGATCATCTCATTAAGGTATGTCATCATTAAGACTTAGTCTTTGCATAGGGATGAGCAAAAGGCAAGATTGGGGGATCCTGTTCATGCTCACTAAAGGCATATTTTAGCCATCAACAAGACATCAATTCATGGATAAAAGAGACATAGATGATAGGGAATTTGGTTTAAACTAATGGAATTCTACTTGTACATGAGTTTTATTTGTATGCAGGAAAATGTCAAAAATTTACAAGAATTGAATCACCAAGAGGTAGTCCAACACCTATGGGCCCATTGGGGCCTAGGAGGGTGGTGGATGCCAGGTCTAGGAGGCGGTCACCATGGCCGACCTAGCGGGTGCCACCCTACCTCCTCTGCCACATCACCAATCCACGTGACTTCACCTGTGTCAACATCTGAGATGTTGACGTGAAGTCGGTTTCATCCAAAGGCTAGGAATAAGGGTCACACGGATTGTGGCTTTCCACCACATGCAACAAATGTTTCCAACAAGTGCCAACTGACTTACCTGTGAAGCAAACTACCTCTGAGGATGATCTGGAGCCGTTAGATGTTGAGGCGGTTGGGGGGAGGTGGCAGCTGCTGTAGGATCCTGGCGCCCACCACCCCTTAGTGGCGCTTGCCACTCACTCTTGGCGCCCGCCACTCCACTTTGCACCAGGAGCTTCAGTAGCACCCCTGTCACCTCTGTCCTATAAATACCCCCTAGTCCGACTGTATTCAGGGAGCCAATGTAGATAGAAAGCTAGTTGAGTGACTTGTGTTAGTGTAGTCCACTTTCTAGTCAGACTAGTAGTAAGACTGAGAGTGAAGAGTGGAGTCCAAAGCTGTAGAAAGGAGTCTCCTGGAGCCTCTGGTATAGCTCTTGTATTTCCCTATTTGTAAGTACTCTTGCATTATTATTTCTACTTTCAACATTTACTTTAAGTACTTAACTTATTGCATTGAATGCCTTTACTTATTGCATTGAGTGATATACTTATTGTTTGAGTGCTAGTAGTTCAGTTATAGATAGTTTAGTTGTCTTATTTACTTCTAGTATGGGTTCTTCACCGCTAGCCGATGCTCTAGTTCTTGCGTGGGATTAGAGTAGTATCATATAGTGTAGGCGTGGTGCTTAGACTATACGTTACCTTAGATTGTGGCTAGCCCTCCAGATACCTGTGGCAGTGGCAGGTGTGTATTCCACCATGTTGGGGCTAGTTATTAAATCATAGACCTCATTGTGTGACAGCACTATTTTCCTATGTACTTCTAGTAGTTCAGGACGCATACAGTCCGAAGTACTAGTTAGGATTCTTTGATTGCTAGACTAGATATTCTTGAGCTAGGTAGACATATTGCTTACTTACACACTCTAGGACCTCTTCTACTATGTCTAGTTATCTCATATTTGGTTGTAGCTATGTGTTTACTTAGTCTATAACCCATATCTAGTTCATCAGTTACATAGATCACCCTTGCTAGATTAGGTTGTTCTTAGTAAGTTTAGCAGAGTCATTTCTTAACCTTATATAGCTTCCCTGTGGAAATAAATATGATACTTGGTGCTCCCAAATGAAGTGCTACAACCGTTATATTCTGTGCGCTTGCGTGATTTTCAATAGATATAAGAATAATCAGTAATATTTCTAGTGCCATATTTAGAGTAGGGAATTATCTATAGTTCTAGTAGTGACGTTAAGAAGTATCAACAATGAGGTGTCTAGTTTGATTTTTGAAACAATAGGTGTGTTGATCTTACTTCCAAAGGATTTTTAGATTAAGCATGGTGCTTAGGTTAAAATGTATTCCTAAATCCAATTAGACAAGGTGTCTAGGTTGATCTTTAGATGACAGTATGTTATAGTAGACATTGGATATTTTGTTCGACTAAGCCCTATAGGAAAACTTTCAAACTTGATTTGGGAAAGTCCTGAGCCGAACTCATACTAAAGATGAACACAACACATGATGAACTCTAGTAACATTGCCAGAAGACACAACTCACACTACTATAGAACAGGCCTTTGGTTACTTGCCCAAAATGAACAATAATCTCGGCCCAATCAGCGTCCGGGACAAAAACATTTTTACTCGCGGTTGGTGAGACCAACAGGGACTAAAAGTCCCCTGCCCAACCGATATGGTGTCAGAGATCGTTAGAAGGGACCTTTAGTCCTGGTTGGTCTCCCAAACTGGGACTAAAGCCTAGCCTTTAGTCCTGGTTGGTAACACCAACCGGGATTAAAAGCTGTTGTCCCGGTCTGTCTCACCAGCCGGGACAAAATGTTGGACTTTAGTTCCGGTTGGTAATTGTAACTGGGGTTAAATGTCCTTCCCCATATTTAAACTCTTCTTCTTCCCCTGGCCGACCCCGATCTTCACTCTTTTGCTGTGTTCTTCACATTTGTTCTTGCTTGTTCTTGCTCTCATCTCCGGCTATTGATTCATTTCATCATTTCTACGCCGTCAACGACTTGTTAAGAGGTCACTAGCTTCATCTTCTCAACATTAGCAGCGACATATGTCATTTCCTAGTGTTATATATGTTTATTTATTTTATGAATTCTACGCTATTTTAAACTCCAATCACTTGATCGTTTGAATATTTGAATGATAGCAACTACAATTAGTTCCCTAAAAATTAACTTTTCATTACTATTATGTCTACCACATTTAATGGTTGTGTTAGAGAAATAGTGATACCATGGTTTTTTATTTTAATTAGTTTAAAAAAAAAATTAAAAACTTATAATACTTTAATTTGCAATTTGTGACCGAGTTAATTAGTTAATTACAACTAGTATGCATACCACATTTCATGATTAATTAGAAAAATAGAGAACTTTTGTGCTTTTTATTTTTGCTTGTTTAGAAAAAATAGAAATAGAGAATTTTAGGTTTTTTGTTACTTTAATTTTTGTATAAAAAATTAGAAACTTATAATACTTTAATTTGCAATTTATGACAAGGTTAATTAGTTAATTATAACTAGTGTGCATGCCACATTTCATGATTAGTTAGAAAAATAGAGAACTTTTATGTCTTTTTAACTTTGCATGTTTAGAAAAATTGGAAATAGAGAATTTTAGGTTATTTGTTACTTTAATTTATGTATAAAAAATTAGAAACTTATAATACTTTACGTTGCAATTTGTGACAAGGTTATTTAGTTAATTATAACTAGTATGCATGCCACATTTCATGATTAGTTAGAAAAATGGAGAACTTTTATGTCTTTTTAATTTTGCTTGTTTAGAAAAAATAGAAAAAGAGAATTTTAGGTAATTTGTTACTTTAATTTCTGTATAAAAAATTAGAAACTTATAATACTTACAATGCAATGCAGACAATGACACGTCATTGGATGTACAATATCGATCGTCGCTCCAAAGAATTCATCAATGGTGTGCATTATTTCTTAAGAGCGGCCGAGGAAAACAAGCGGGATGGATTAATATGTTGCCCATGTGCCTTGTGTCAGAATTTCAAGGAATATTATAGCTCTAGAAATATTCACTCACATTTGTTAAAGTCGGGTTTTATGCCAAACTATATTTGTTGGACCAAGCATGGAGAAACCGGGATAATGATGGAAGAAGATGAAGAAGAACAGTTCGAGCCTGACGATATTATTGCTCAATATGGTGACTTCTGTGATACAGCAATGGGAGAAACTGAAGATGAGGCAGGTGCAGAAGGCACACCTATTGAAGATGATGCTCTTGGTGATGTCATTCATGATGCACAGAAAGATTGCAAAAGTGAAAAAGAGAAGGGACCACATGCTAGAAGATCACAAGAAATTACTATACCCATATGCCCAGGATGGGCGAAAAAAATTGGGTACAACACTAGAGTTATTAAAATGGAAGGCACAAAATGGTTTATCCAATAAGGCATTTGGGCAATTACTGAAGATCCAGAAAAAGATGCTTCCAAAGCCTAATGAACTAACCACTACTACGTACAAAGCAAAATAGGTCGTCTATCCTTTGGGATTAGAAATCAAGAAGATACATGCATGTCCTAACACCTGCATCCTATACCGTGGCAAAGACTACAAAAATTTAGATGAATGCCCTGTATGTAAAGCATCACGGTATAAGATCAGGCGAGATGACCCTGGCGATGTTGAGGGTGAAGAACGTCCCAGAAAGAAAATCTCTACAAATGTTATGTGGTATGCTCCTATAATACCACGTCTGAAATGTCTTTTTAGAAATAAGGACCATGCAAAATCGTTGCGGTGGCACAAAGAAGACCGTAAGGTAGACAACATGTTGAGACACCGTGCTGATGGGTCCCAGTGGAGAGCAATAGATTGAGAATTTCAAGAGTTTGCAAAAGACACAAGAAACATAAGGTTCGTTTTAAGTACAGACAGTATGAATCCTTTTGGTAAGCAGAGCAGTAGTCATAGCACTTGGCCTATTACACTATGTATCTACAATCTTCCTCCATGGTTATGCATGAAGCAAAATTTCATTATGATGACGGTGCTCATCCAAGGCCCGAAGCAACTAGGCAATGACATTGATATCTACCTAAGGCCATTAATTGAAGAACTCCTACTTTTATGGAGTGAAACAGGTGTTCATGTGTGGGATGAGTACAGACAGGAACACTTCAACCTGCGAGCACTGTTGTTTGTGACAATCAATGATTGGCCTGCTCTAAGTAATCTTTCAGGGCAGACAAACAAGGGATATAATGCATGCACACACTATTTTGATGACCTTGATAGTATATATTTGAAAAAATACAGAAAGGTCATGTACCTTGGGTATCGTCTATTTCTTTCTATGAATCACCAAGTTAGAAAGAAAGGCAAGCATTTTAAACGTAAGGCAGACCACCGATGCAAGCCTCGCAACAAAACTAGAGCAGATTTATTTTAGATGGTTAAGGATGTGAAAGTAGTTTCTGGTAAGGGACAAGGAAGCCAACCACTTCCAAAAGATGCAGTGGGACATGCACCCAGGTGGAAGAAGTCAATATTTTGGGAGCTACCATATTGGCAAGTCCTAGAGGTTCGGAATGCGATCAACGTCATGCACCTAACAAAGAATCTTTGTGTGAACCTTCTAGGATTCATGGGTGTGTATAGGAAGCTTAAGGATTCACTTGAAGCACGACAAGACTTTCAACGTATGGAAGAACGAGACAACCTGCATCTAGAGAAGACAGATGATGGACGCTAATATTTAAGAACTGCTAGCTACACTCTTAGCAATGAAGAGAAGGAAATAATGTTTAAATGCTTAAGCAGCATCAAGGTCCCATCTGGATTATCCTATAATATAAAAGGTATAATTAATGTGCCTGAGAAGAAATTTCTGAACTTAAAGTCGCATGACTGCCATATGCTTATGACGCAATTGCTTCCAGTTGCATTAAGAGGAATTCTACCTCCACATGTATGTCTCGCTACCGTAAAGCTATATGCATTCCTCAATGCAATTTCTCAGAAGGCAATCAATCCACTGGAACTAGCTGCTCTACAGAATGATGTGGTTCAATGTCTTGTCAACTTTGAGTCAGTGTTCCCTCTATCCTTCTTTGATATCATGACACACCTCCTAGTTCATCTGGTCAAGGAGATCAATATTCTTAGTCCTGTGTTCCTACATAATATGTTTCTCGTCGAGAGGTTTATGGGAGTCCTGAAGAAATATGTTCACCAACGTGCTCAGCCAGAAGGATGCATCGCAGAGGGCTATGGGACAGAGGAGGTCATTGAGTTCTGTGTTGAATTCATTCCTTAACTTGACCCAATTGGTGTTTCTGAATCGCGACACGAGGGGAGACTGAGTGGAAAGGGAACACTAAGAAAGAAACATACATCAGTATGGGGGACGATTTTTTCAATAAAGCACACTACACAGTTCTTCAAAACTCATCCGTGGTGGAGCCATATGTCACGAAACACAAGGACTTCCTAGGATACCAATTCCTAGAGAAGAATGAAGCTTGGTTTATGCGTCAGCACATGGACACTTTCAGTGATTGTTTACGAAAATAATGTCATGGTAATGACCAGATTGAGGAGCAACTGTATTTGTTAGCTAGGCAAACATCATGGCACATCCTCATGTACAAAGGGTACGAGATAAATGGAAATATATTTTACACCCTAGGCCAAGATAAAAAAAGCACGAACCAAAACAGTGGGGTTCGCGTAGACGCCACAGACCTGAATGGAAACAGACAAATATATTATGGCCGCATAGTGGAGATTTGGGAACTAGACTACGCACCTAATTTTAAAGTTCCTTTGTTGCGGTGTCAATGGGTGAAGGTTACCGGAGGCGGGTAACAGTTGACAAATACTATGTAATGACAACAGTGGACCTCAACAATGTTGGTTACACAGTTGAACCATTCGTCCTTGTTGCTGATGTGAATTAGGTGTTCTATGTGAAAGACATGTCTACAAAACAGAAGAGAGGAAAAAATGACAACAAATCAACGAATGAGCCAAAACGCCATATAGTTCTCTCAGGAAAAAGAAACATTGTGGGAATTGAGGACAAGTCAGATATTTCAGAAGATTATGAAAGGGATGACCGAATCACGCCTTTCAATGTGACCAAAGATCCGAGCATCCTGATAAATGCTGACGACACTCCATGGTTACGTCAAGATTATGACCAAGGAACATATGTCAAAAAGAAGATCACTACTATGCCCGCCTAATAAATAGATTGCATTAGACTATGTGTACGTGACAATTGTAACTTAAGATGTTTATATTAGTTTTTCTTATTTTATATCATTTCAAATAATGAAATGACTCGTGGGAGACAAATTTTCTATCAAAAACACCTACTTTAAGATATTAAAATTAAGTAATACATTTTTCATTAACAAAATACTAATTATTTTTTATATTTAAGTTTGCTATTATAAGAGATGGAAAGATTTTAAGTTCCCAAATTTATTATGTGAGCAATTAGATAAAAAGAAATTGAACTGTTATTATTTAACAAATTAATACAAAATCTTTTATTTACTATCAATTAACAAAATTAATCTGATTATTGTAAGCATAAATTAATAAAAAATAGAAAATAAATCTTTCAAAAATAATCTGATGTAATGATGAATATCATGAATATCACGATTTTGGAGATAAGTGATGATAAATGAACAAAATTTACGTTTAAATAATGCACAGACAATTTTTCTGTAAAAACACGTACTCTAAGATATTAAAATTAAGTAATACATTTTTGCATTAATAAAATACTAATTATGTTTTATATTTAAGTTTGCTATTATAAGAGATGGAAAGATTTTATGTTCCCAAATTTATTATGTAAGCAATTAGACAAAAAAAATTGGAACTATTATTTTTAAACAAATTAACACCTATTTTGTTATTTACTATGCAATTAACAAAATTAATCTAATTATTGTAAGCATAAATAAATAAGAAACGAAAAAAATACCTTTATTCCGGTGCAAAACAACAACCGGGACTAAACGTTGCCTTTAGTCCCGGTTCCAGCCACGAACCGGGATTAAAGGTTGGACCTAGTTCCGGTGCGTATCACCAACCGGGACTAAAGACCTTTTAGTCCTGGTTGGTGATACGCACCAGGACTAAAAGTCATCGCGGGTATTTAACCGAACAGTCGTCTTCGATCCAGTTTGACGTTGCCTTAGTTTCTTCCTCCGCCGCGCACCGCGCACCGCTCCCCGCCGTCGCCTCGCGCCCTCATCCCCGGCCGAGTGCCATCGTCTCGAGCCTAGGAGAGCCGTCGCTGCCGTAGCCACCCCTCGTCCCCGTCCCGAGCGAGGAGCGCTGCCACCATACTACTGGCGCCGTTTTCTTCTCCGGCGTCCGCTGCGAGCTTCTTCTCCGGTGCCGTGCGAGCTTCTTCTCCGGCACCGCTGCGTGAGCTTCTTCTCCGGCGCCGTTGTGAGCTAGCTTCCTCTCTCGGCCGCCACCGTACGCTTGCAGTATAATTCTCGGCCGGCACTTGTGATGATTTTTTTTTAGAAACTGTGCTGTGCGCTCTGTTGTATATATATTGAGATGAGGTGATATAATTTCTATTTATAATTTATCCTTTGTATGATATATTTTACATGATATAATTTATCCTGTGTAGAAACTTGAAATTTGTAATTTTTTTATAGTGTATTGCTAAGGCCTTAGTTGTAATTAGTTATTGTTATTTATCCTGTGTAGAAGCTTAATTAGTTTATGTTAGCCATAATTACAGTGTAATTTATATGATATATTTGTCAAATAAAAACAAAAGTGCTACAGTACCAAAAACCAAAAAAAATTTTAAACTAAACAAGTCCTTAGTTGTTGTATTGATTATTTTATGGAACATAGAAAGAGCGGTTTGGATATTAATTAAAAAATTAATTACAAAATTTCTCTAAAAAACTGTGAGACAAATTTATTATATCTAACTAATCCGTTATTAGCATATCTGTGTTATTATAGCAATTATGGCTAACATAAACTAATTAAGCTTAAAAAGTTTGTCTCGCGGTTTCTCTATGAACTGTGTAATTAGTTTTTTTCTCTATATTTAATACTCTACATATGTCTAAACGTTCGTTGGAACAAGGTAAAAAGTTATTGAGTGGGAACTAAACAGGACCATACATATACATATTTAGCCTATGCAGTATAGCTAATTTTATCTAATTTTTAGCTAACTAGGAATTAGCTCTTGCTAAGGCGTTGTTTACTTGCAAAAAATTTGTCTTGCAAATTAATTATATGTTGTATATATATATGGAAGTGCTTTCGTTTATCATATTTGTCTCTCAAATTAATTACATGCTGTAAACATATATATGGAGGGCCTTGTTTACTTGCAAAAAATTTATCTCGCAAATTAATTACATGCTGTAAACATATAATATGGAGGGCCTTGTTTACTTGCAAAAAATTTGTCTCACAAATTTTGTTTACTTGCAAAAAATTTGTCTCACAAAAGCTATCTTTATCTTTATGATAAAAATCCTAAAATGTGTGGATAAATATTTTAATACATATAAATATTTAGCCCTCTATGCAGTATAGATCTTGTATCCAAATATTTTCTAAGTTTAGCCTATCCAAATAATTTATGTTGATCGCGTCAAATACTGCGTTGGACATATTAAGTACGGGATTGGACAAATAACTTTTAACACTTAATCTAATTTGTAGAAATGGCCAATCTGAATGACAACATGGATGATGCAATGATGGAACTAATCAACAGCGGCGCCAATCCAGATCCCCAAGTCAAAGATGATGGGAGTTAGTACTTAGCTAATTATGAAGAGCTTGTGGGAGACAATCCTAATGAGGTCTATCTACAATCAAGTATATATGTATATATATAAAATTATAATGAATGGCATTTGTATTAATATATTTATACTTTTTTTGTGTAGCCCTCTAGATCGGCGACAACTTCTGAGAAGAGTAGAAAAGTGCGATGCCCGAAGAAGCCGTTGGAGGGTCGGTACATTATGTCGGAATTCGATGAGGGTACAGGACAAGTACTTGGGGCAAATTATAAATAATTTATTGTGCATTGTGGGTACCTTGTAAGAGACAGGATCCCAGTCAGTGCTCGTGAATGGAGGCAACGGAAAGATAATTCTAATATTAGTTTTGTGTTAGATCGTGATAAGGAATTGATTTGGCTAGATATCCTTCAACATTTCACGCTCGATACTCAAGATGAAGCTTTGAAGGAGAAGGTTAAAATCTGGGCTATGCAGATGATGGCCAAATAATTTCCGGCTTGGAAGAACAAACTGTACAAGACTTTTGTTGCACATGACCGGACACCAGATTTCACCAACAAGGCCTACGTCAAGTTGATGCCTTTTTGGGATGAGTTCCTATAGTTTAAGAACTCAGATGAGGGTCAGGCACGGATGATCTAGAATCAAGAAAATGCTAAATAAAAGCAATACCACCAGCACTTGGGTTCAGGTGGCTACAGGACTGCTATTCCTATGTGGCAAAAGCTGGAACAGGAGATTCTTGATAGGGGGGTCGAACCAGAATCACTGCACTGGCCTGAGCGTGCCAAGTATTGGTCCTTTGGTCATGGGAACTGTGGACCTAGAGACCGAAAAGGTAGTGTACAGTGAAAAGCTCAAGAGAGTGGGACTGAGAACGGCCTATGCCTAAGGATTAGTTGAAAGTGGCACCTGACAGCCAAATAGGGAGAAGGATGAGATGACATACGCTCTGGAGACTGCTGAACACGGTGGGCAAACAAGAGGCTATGGGGAGGTATCTTGGGAGTATGACTTCCCTAAAGATAGACCGACTTATAGAAGCCGCCAAAGAACGAAGGAAGATGAAGCTCAGTGGTTGCGTAGGTTGGAGGCAATGGTGATGGAGTCACGCGAAGCGGCTCATGAAGCGATAGCTCAAGAGAAAGCGCTTGAAGAGAGAATGAACGAGGAGATCAAAAGGCAAGTGCAGATGGCAGTAAGTTCTATACAAAGGAAAACTACAACAGAGCCTTGAGTCAACATTAGCCCCCTCGGTCAGTTGAAAAGCAGTTGCGCTTCCACAGAGATGCCAACTATTCAAGACGGCGTGGGGCTGCACTTCTCGGTGGATGACATCACTAAACCTCTGACAATATGTGAGCTGCACATTCCATAGGGAACTACCACAGTCATGGCTGTTGTCGGTGTTGTAACTCCTGTCTACCCTAGGAAGACACCAAGAATCCATGGGGTGATAGTTCCACCTAGATATGCTCGTGTCTCTATGGATAGAGTTGTCAAAGGCTTATGTAATGTGAAGCTTGAGATAGAAGGAGGTGATGGAGAGAAGTCTCTAGAAGAAGTGGAGAAGACTTCCATTTGTTGGCGCAAGCGCTACATCATTATTAATGGGGCATCACCTAGTAGTCTACCACCACCTCCTCGTCATGAATCTAATCCTAGGTGCGGATGAAAATTGACTATACATTTGTTCACTAACATTATCTTGGATTATCTTAGTTAGCGGTTTACTCATATACCTCTTTGGTTTCACAGGTGGTCACCAACATGTCATAGTGGTGCGGGTGATGACGAGGAAGTGCAAGACATGGCTGCATCGCCTCGATCTCCAGCGCCGCCACCTCGGCCTCCAACGCCACCACCTCGGGCTCCAACACCGCCACCTATGAGATAACTGATACAGAACTAGATGCTTCGGTAAAGTCAAATATGGACAGTATCTTCAAGAAACTTAATGCTGAAAGTGAAGCCAAGAGAAACCCTGGCAAGCCATACCTCTTACTACGGCCAGAAGATCTACAACAAAGGGTTGAGGCTCAACAAAAAAAGAGGTGTGAAGCTCAGAAAGAATCATCATCTTTATCGGACTATGATCGCACTCTGAGGAAATCTATAGAAGAAGCGAAGGAGAAAGAGAAAAGAGCACGCAAGGGTGTAGCACAGCTCGGGGAATAATCAAAGCAATCAGTGCCCCTGCTAGTAATTGGAAATGAATATAGTTCAAACATCGATGTGTACATTCTATTTAACTAATTAATCAGATCAGTATGAAGATATATAATTATTTTGCCTACATGCACACAAATGCAGCTTTTATTGGATACTAATTGTCATTGATCTGTGTCAATGTCATCTGGTAATCTATGACTCGTTGAGAAAACCACAGAAAGATTACCAAGAAATGATAGATATTATCCAAGGATAACTCTGATCTCTAAATATTAAATTCTGCTCTTTTAACTCGGAAATAGATAATTAATAATAATCGTTTTATTGCTAGGGTTTAGGCTGGGTACCTACTGAAACACGGTCCAGATTTGAAAGCGCCACTTTTAAAGCCTATCTTACTTCGGTGGGTTCTACTGCAGACACCAGGCAACAATTTGTGTGGCTACTATGTGTGCGAGTTTATGACGGTCTATACCAAAAGAACTAATCTTGAGCACCTAAAATATGTAACATGTATTTATAATAAGTTTATTTTATTTATTTGTTGTTATTTAATAAATCTTATTCATACCTCTAACTTTTTTTCTTTAATGTCTATTAAAGGAGATGTGGTTGAAGGAGCAGGTGTTGGATGCGGAGCGCCTAAAAGTAATTCAAAAGACAATCACAGGATTTCTTAACGACTAAGTCCTGAATCATGGCGGCGAGTGCTACTTCAACCCTAAGGAGCCAATGAAACCAAATCACGATGATCATTTGTACGATGCTTGAGTGGTGGAGATAAATTTTGTTGTAAATACTTTATCCGTGATGCATATGTGTAAATATTATATTATGGACCTATAGATACATATAATATATATAGTGTTTTATAGTATTTTTATATGTAATGCTTTAAATTTATATAAATTATAGTTGCGCATTTCCATAAACTAGCAGCAAACAATACGCATTCGAAAATAATAATAACATAATTGTAAACCCTAAATGGAAAACCAGAAGGAATAAAAGAAAAAAGAAAAAACTCATTAGTTCCGGTTGGTAACACCAACCGGGCTAAAAGTGGAGGCCAGGTGGCACACTGTGGCGTATCTTTTAGTCCCGGTTGCTGTTACCAAACCGGGACTAAAGGTGGGACATTTAGTCCCGAAACCTTAGCCCTGTAGCCGAGACTAAAGGCCCTTACCGCCCGGGGCTAAAGCCCTTCCTTGTACTAGTGTCATTGATCATAAATACATACTTTATTCATTATGGATGGTAGGACGGCATAAAATAATTAGTGAGGCAAGAAGGTCTAACAAGGTATCAAAAGATCAAAAAGCAAAAGGATGGCAGGATAAAAAGATGAGAAAGGAGTGTGATAAAGGAGATAAGTTGCTCATGAACAAGATACACAAACAGCCGAGCAAGGAAAGCTCTCAAAAGGTGTTAGGATGCAATCATGCTCCGATAACAATGGCAACAATACAAGGTAAGTAATCATTATTCAAAAAACTTTTTCTTGATTATGGTATGCACATAAATAAAGAATCTAACATGTTTGCGTTGCAACCTTACTTGATCCAACCTGTTTATTACAACATATTTAGTTCTTTAAACTTGTTCCTAGCACCACTCTCTTGATCTCATAGTCTTAACCAAATAAACTAAAACTTATATTTTATATCTCCTACAACTAAAAAGAATAAAAGTAAGACTTCCCTATCGTGCGACAATCGCTTGGTTCTGTCGGTCCGCCCTCCGCATGTGATCGAAACGCACCTCCCACACTCACCCCTTCCCTGCGACCGGGTTCCGCGGTCAGGGTTCGATTCCTCGCGCCCCCCCCCCCCCGATCCCCTTCCATCCTCGAGCAGCCCTTCTATCCTTGGCTCTCCGCTCAATCCTCGCGCCCCCCAATCCCGTTCCATCCTCGAGCTGCCGGCCCTTCCATCCTCGCGCCCCACTCCCCGTGCTCGCAACCCCGACCCAGGCCGTGCGGCACCAACCCTCGCCAGGATGCGCGGAGCCACGCTCGCCAACCCGCCCTGCTCCCCTTCCATCCTCGCTCCCGGCTCCCTGTGCTCACACCCCCGACCCAGGACGCGTGGAGCCGGGGACTTCTCCAGAGCCGCACCCGCTGCCACCTACGGGCGCACCCGCCGCGCTCCACGTCTGGCTCATTAACGTGCCGCACAATTTTCTATCATCTAGAAGACTCCAGAAGCCACGGGACCGAAGCGGAGGCCGAGAGGACTCAGGGACAGGGCGCCCGCCCTCCTCTCCTGGGCGCCCGCCCTCACATAGAGTCCAATCAGGACTCTCTTTCGGGATATTGCTCCACCGACCTAAAGGATCATGGATAACCGTTCAATCAATGTCGGTTTGATCCAACGGCCCATATTCACTTGAAGGGACTATAAAACCAGACCCCCTGGCCCCTGGATATCATACCTCTTCTACAGAAACAAAGCTAGGGTTTCAATTCTTCATCCAAGTAGAGAGGATCCCTCTAGTTCTTCTAGTTCTACCTTTAGTTCATCTAGTTCTAGTTCTAGTTCATCTAGTTCTAGTTCTAGTTCCTCTAGTTCTAGTTCTAGTTAGTTCTAGTTGTAATCTAGAAAATAGGGAGAGAGAAGAGGTGAGCGGAGGAGGAGCCGGATCTGTCGGATCTTCCTCAACATTATACTTTTGCAGCATCTGTTTCGTTTTTCATCGTTCTCCAGGTTCTTCAATTCATAATTCCAGAGTTCTTTTATTACTTTTATTTACATTCAAGTTATTTATTGGATTCCCGCTTGCATCAGGTGCGCTAGTCTTTATAACGCTGGAGTAGCAATTAATAGATTAGACGTGGTGTTTAGTCTTGCAATTACCTGGAATTGCACCCAATCCTGCGGATTGTTGTGGTAGCCTTAGGGTAGTGACAGCCCTAACGGTCGACGTATTCCACCTCGTTCGGATCGGTGTTTGTAGGACCGTAGTCAGACCTTCCTAGACTCCTTCTCATCTCATTCTGTGGTTAGTGCTCTGATGTCCCGATATAGATAATCTTGAAGTAATTCTTGATTCTTAGATCAACTAGAGAACTCTCAGGAAACTTCCTCTCTTCCCACCAAAAAATAATTATATAGTTATCCTTGGGCGATCTTGATTCTTAATTAGTACACTCACGTTAACTGTGGAAAATCGGTACTCTAGAATACTCCCAGGTGAAAGCTACATCGGTATCCGTGTGCTTGCGGATTTTTTTGTTTGCGTTTAAAATACCCAACAAGCTTTCTGGCACCGTTGCCGGGGAACGGTAGCTGTGCTAGTTTCGAACCAAGTCGTCCGTGTATCCTTTTTCTTTTCCTTTTTACCACACTCACCTTATCATTTTCACCACACCACACGGATTTCACTCTAAGCATTAATGAGCATAGAATTTATTTCAAAGCCACTTCATTTACTCCATTCTCATATGCAACATCTTCCCAATCCTTTGGTTTTTCCAACATCACCACATTCGAGATCTCCAACCCCCTCATCCTTTCTATTTATAAAAACTTTAAAAGGGCGGTTGTCGATGCATATGTCTATATTAAATATTGCAGATCTCGTTGAGTTGATCTTGATATAGGTCAGCGTTGGAGGGGAAACCACTTCACCGACATAAATTGATGGTTTCCCAAGGACAAGCTTAGTGTCCTAAAACAAGCACTGATCGGATTGTAACATGAGCTTTTAATTATTTACAATATTACCTTGTGTGTTGATCATACAAGGATAATTGTAAAAAATTCCTTCGGGTATTCTTGTCACTAACCTATCCAAGATTGGAGCAAGAAGATCGGATGAATGACAAGCACAAGGTATGTCCAACCAATCATCATACAACATTGAATTAAATTCATCCAAACTTGAATTTTGCAAAATTCAAGCTTGGGGGAGTACTTTACATAAAAACATCCTTTGCCATGTTGCTATGTTGGTTGTCCCTACCTTTGAGTCATGCTCAATTTGTTAAATACTAATCACACTACTTTATCTCCACTTGAGTAGATCTCTATAAATGCTCTCATGCTACCTTTATTTGCTTTAGTATATGTCTAGGTTTGGAATAGTTTCATTTATCTCTTAATTAAACATGGTGCTTAGTTCAGAAATGATGATCTTATTTCCAAGGGATTTTAAATTAAGCATGATGCTTAGGTTAAAATTCCCTTCTAAATCAAATTAGACATGGTGTCTAGGTTGATCTTTGAGCCGATAGTATGCTATAGTAGATATTGGATATTTTGTTGGACTAACCCTTGCAGGAAAACTTTCAATATCGACCTGGGAAGTCCTGAGACAAACTCACATTGGAGACAAAGAGAGAGGCACATGAAGTTTAACAATTTACACAAGGAAGGCATAGCTCACAAGAGATGATCTATGGAGGGTGCCACAAACATGATGCACAACCGCTAAGAAAGGAAAGCTTCCACAAGGTGATACTGTACCATCACTCTTCAAGTAAGGTAACATCTTAAGGTACTTGTCTATCACTTTTATAAGTTTCTCCTTAGTTCTAGCGTTCACATGAATAAAAGAGATAAACATGTATGATTTACAACTCTAGATTAACCAACCCAATCGATTCAATATGTTTAGTCCTTCCACCTTTGTGATCCCACACTCCTAATCATATGAGCTAAAATGTTGCACACTCAATCTTTGGAAGATATATTTTATAAAAAACAACATAAATATAGATAGATTATCTTTCCATTAGGTTGAGCGATTTGATCTGACAAATGTTTTAAATGTTATACTCATGATCTTATTATCCATCAACTTTGTCTTGCTCACTATGCTTAAGGTTAGAGAAGAAAAAATACACTTTTGGTTCTGTTGGTGTTTTCCACCAACAGGGCCCATGCACTTGATCTCTGCCTTGTCTCTATGAGCAGGTACACTTCGAGCAAAATATGAAGGACTTTTACAACTCCTAGACTCCGCCAAGTGAAGAACCTAGATCTACGAGCAGAAACACACTGGAGATACTAGACACTCATGCAATCACTGCCCTGAGATGCTTGAGGATGTAACTACTAGAGTAACCCCATTGTGGAAGTAATTACTGACCTTCTGCCGGTCAAGAGAGACGATCCAGGACGCACCGTCATCCCGATCTCCATCGGCATGGTGAACTTCCTAGAAGCACTCTGTGACTTTGGCTCCAGCGTCAACATTATGCTCAGGGTACTCTATGAAAAATTCTTTACACATCCTTTCCTAGAAACAACCATGTGTTTGCAGCTTGCAGATGAGACACTAAGTTTCCCAAAGGGGATATTGAAGAACTTCTGCGTCCGAGTTGGTACCTTGTACGCCCCAGCAGACTTCGTGGTGATAGAGACTGGTACTGATGAGAGGGCACCCATCAAACTAGGGAGGCCATTCCTGAACACCTCGGGAGCTATCATCTACGCTAGTGCTGCCAAGATCAGTTTCTGCATCAAGGGGAGGAAGGAGACGTTTTCCTTCAAGAACAAGACTACACAAATCTCAGAGCATTCACGACATGAACCAAGGAAGAGGACCAACAGGAGGAATAAGAACAAGCAAGTGTGGACCGAGTCAGCTAAGATGGTCACTGCAGTTCAAGGAGGACAAGATCATCTATTTAAGTCACCGTTCCTGACCAAAAAGGACGACCCAGGCATGCCAAGCATCCAGTGCTCCATTAATGGATACAACTTCTAGAAGATGCTTTGCGACACCGGGTCAGGCATCAACATAATGGCCGCAGTCACCTATCAACTCCTGTTCGGAACCATGCCACTAAAACCGACATACATTTAGCTCCAGATGATTTTAAGGTTATTGACATGGGAGAAGACGAGTACAATCCACCCATCACCCTTGGAAGACCGTTCTTTAGCACCGTTAAAGCAATCATATACATTGGAACCAGAGAAGTCCACATGCATTTCCCCTCTGAGAAGGTATGCCACTATTTTACTGACCCTAACTATATAATTGAAGACTCTAAGCAGGTCAGGACAAGAAGAAGACAACACAACCGCAACCAGAGGAGGCAAATTATCAAGGATGGATGGGCAGACTACGAAGGAGAAGTAGTATGGTCTGAAGACATACAACTTGAAAAGAACTGTCCTGAGGAGACCGTAGTACCAAGTCAGGTGTGGAGAGAGAAGATAGCTATAAATGAAGAGCAGGCGCTGCCGGAACCACCGACTACGCCATCCAGCGAATCCCAGGACGACTGAGAAAACGGAGAGTCCCGTTTGGAGGACTTAAAAACACCAAACGCCTTACCAAGAGGTAAACTTGGTAGTTATCCTTTTCCTTTCAATTATTTAAAATAGTTTGCTTAGTTAATCAGGTTCATATCATCTTGAAAAG
This sequence comes from Sorghum bicolor, assembly GCF_000003195.3. Lineage (NCBI taxonomy): Eukaryota > Viridiplantae > Streptophyta > Magnoliopsida > Poales > Poaceae > Sorghum > Sorghum bicolor. The sequence continues at coordinate 40,528,244 of NC_012874.2, read as the reverse complement.
AAAATAAAAATGTTAAAAATAGTAAGCCCCATGTGATTCTGCTCATGGCATAAAACCCATAAGTACATTCACTGTGGTGGCATAAAATTGAAATAAATATATTCCTGTCCTATAAAAATAAAATTGTAAAAATAAGATTGTGATCCTACTAAAGAGTGTAACATTTATTAAGGAGGCTCAACATGATAAAGGCTAGATATTTATGCTAACACTTAACTAGTTCCACAAAGCTTTGTTGTCTATTTGAGCTCCACAGAATTCAAGGATTAAAGAAGACTAGTAGACGGAGGACATCCTAATCACTATGAGGGTGCTGCCGACATTCAAATACACCTCCGCCACCTGCTAGCTACATTAGAAGAAATTGCGTCAAATCCAGCTTGGCGGAGAGCACCCCCATTTATCCAGCTAAGTATTCTACTCACGTTTATACTTTACTCTAATAATAAAAAGATGTATAATCATAAAAACCCAAATAAAGATTTTGTGCTTATATATATCTTTGCTTAGTTTGCTAAATAAATAAATAAATAAATTTTGCTATGAACCCTCATGATAAGCTCTCACATGAAAATGATGAGTTGTTGCTCTGCCATGACTAGTTCTCAAAATTGAAATCTCTCTCAAGTTTAGGCCTGACTGTTATTAATTAAGATTTGCTCTAAACCTGAACTTGTCGGAAGAGTACTTGATCTAAAGTCTAAGTCGTTAACGGATATGATATGGGAAGGTTGAGCTGTTGTTTATCTATTCCTAGAGATGCTAGAATTCTGGAGAATTTTATCTTTGAAAATCTTTAAAATGTTGCATGATGAGTTCCTCTATGACGAGAGTTTAAATTCCTACCACAACCATATATACATGCTTGCTAGTCTTTGAGCCACACATTTACTTTTTACTGCTTATGAGCATTGAGTGTAGTCAAGCTGTGTAGACCCCTAGGAGCTTTTCATGTGGTTAAATCAAGATTCACTTGCACGTTCACTCATACATGCTGCTTCTACTCTGGAAGTACGCATCCACATACATCCACTCATTTCCATATCCAGATTCACCCAAAATTATTCTACTCCTATCTAGGAGAGAATAGCCAAAAATAAGATCCTATCCCTGTTATTCCCCGTGAAATAAATGCTGGAGATATTTTGGTTACTACCACTTGCTTTATTATTCCAGAAGGGTGAGTGCTCTGAAAAAACAAGTGAATACGAGGAAATAAAAAGGAGCAAGTGCCCGGAACCTCGAAAGAAAAAAAAAGTGAGACGAGAGGTAAAAATGGACAAGTGTCCGACAGTAGAATTAGGGGTACAAGATACCCACCTGAGAGAAAAGAAAAATAAAATATAGAGCATCTCATTCTCCTCAAAAAGTTTCAAAAGAGCAAGAAAGGTATGTATCCCATCAAAAGAGCACAAGTAGAATTAGACTTTCACCATTGTTATCACCATCATTACCATGCACCATTCATTCGCCACACATGCACATCTTGATTTGACTTATTGACTTGTTTCTCTAGATCCATGGTTTGACTATGCAATAAATGTCTTGTAAGTATGTATTAGCTGTCTCCCACCTATGAGCTCCAGATATCAAAAACCTTATAGAGTAGGGTGTGAGAGAAGGCAATGTCACTATGCCTCATACCAAAAATACCACATACTTTGAGAGATGGCATACACCATTACTGCCTTGGTAAGGATCCAGAAATACCACAAAAGAGAGACTAGAGAGAGTCATACAAGGAATCTCTGAGTTTTATTTGAAAATCTGCAAAAACTCCAGAGCTATAGTTCATCGAAGAACAAGAGACATGGTGCTTGACTAGACCGTTCTATCTTTTAACTACTCAAGACAGAAGTGACGGTTACAAGTCCCATGGTGAAAGGTAAAATGAGTAAGTTTTAAATCTTAACAGTTTACCCTAACCCAAAGATGAGATCTTGTTTGAACGAATGTGTATTTTTAAGGCATAAAACCACTGCAGAAACTCTTGAGTCCATCTTTGCTCAGGGACGAGCAAAGGTTAAGCTTGGGAGAGCTTGTTGACGGTCCTTAATGCTCACATTTAACCGTCAACTAATCATAGAAAAGGATCCAAATGCAACCAACACCTAGACTTAGGGTTTTATCTGACAGAATTCCACGAGTTTTGGTGTTTGTCTATTTCTGCAGGGGGTTATCAGGAAATACGGAAGAAAGGCCCACACGTCGGGTTTACATAGAGTTATTGACGTGCCGCACAATTTTCTATCATCTAGAAGACTCCAGAAGCCACGGGACCTAAGCGGAGGCCGAGAGGACTCAGGGACAGGGCGCCCGCCCTCCTCTCCTGGGCGCCCGCCCTCACATAGACTCCAATCAGGACTCTCTTTCGGGATATTGCTCCATCGACCTAAAGGATCAAGGATAACCGTTCAATCAATGTCGGTTTGATCCAACGGCCCATATTCACTTGAAGGGACTATAAAACCAGACCCCCTGGCCCCTGGAGACCATACCTCTTCTACAGAATCAAAGCTAGGGTTTCAATTCTTCATCCAAGTAGAGAGGATCCCTCTAGTTCTTCTAGTTCTACCTCTAGTTCATCTTGTTCTAGTTCTAGTTTATCCAGTTCTAGTTCTAGTTACTCTAGTTCTAGTTCTAGTTAGTTCTAGTTGTAATCTAGAAAATAGGGAGAGAGAAGAGGAGAGCGGAGGAGGAGCCGGATCTGTCGGATCTTCCTCAACATTATACTTTTGCAACATCTAGTTCGTTCTTCATCGTTCTCTAGGTTCTTCAATTCATAATTCCTGAGTTCTTTAATTACTTTTATTTATATTCAAGTTATTTATTGGATTCCCGCTTGCATCAAGTGCTCTAGTCTTTATAACGCTAGAGTAGTAATTAATAGATTAGACGTGGTGTTTAGTCTTGCAATTACCTGGAATTGCACCCAATCTTGCGGATTGTTGTGGTAGCCATAGGATAGTGACAGCCCTAACGGTCGACGTATTCCACCTCGTTCGGATCGGTGTTTGTAGGACCGTAGTCAGACCTTCCTAGCCCCCTTCTCATCTCTTTCTGTGGTTAGTGCTCTGATGTCCCGATATAGATAATCTTGAAGTAATTCTTGATTCTTAGATCAACTAGAGAACTCTCAGAAAACTTCCTCTCTTCCCACCAAAAAATAATTATATAGTTATCCTTGGGCGATCTTGATTCTTAATTAGTACACTCACGTTCCCTGTGGAAAATCGATACTCTGGAATACTCCCGGGTGAAAGCTACATCGATATCCGTGCGCCTGCGTATTTTTCTGTTTGTGTTTAAAATACCCAATAATACCTAGAATTTTGTCTCCAGTCAAAGTTCTATATTCAAATGAAACTATTGGTTTGAATTAGGCTGGACCTATTTGTGCTTTCACAAGCATATATATGAACTTTGCTCCAGTATAGGTTCATAATTAGAGTTGTACAACTGTGCTTTTGGAAATGTATCATATATTGTTAGCTACACAGATCAGAACTTGCAGTTAGTGCTCCTTCAAGGGACACCGTACCTAGCACATCTTGTTGCGTGATGTGATGTCGTGCGGCACTTAGGTATAGCCTCACACAACTCTGAGAACTTGCAGTGTCAATTGTTTAGTAAGCGTAATAAGGTCTAGGTCTCCAGTGGAGATATGGCTCCTGACGATAAATTGATAAATTTGCGGACTTCGTGATCTTTTGAGTTTGCAAATTTTAGTCTGTTCAGATCAGTTCTTTTGGCAACTCCCCTTTAATGCATAATTAATTCCTTCACACTTATACTATCTTTTATATGTGTATACAGATCATACCAGAGGAGCAAGAGTTTGATCTGTACTGATTATGGTCTTAAATGAAGCAGAAGATTATGTACATATAAGCAAGAGAATTTCCTCAGTGAAAGGTGGTATGTTACGTTTCCCATCTGATATATTTTTCCCTTATGTGAAATATCATTATTATAGTCCTAGACCTAAACGTTAAGAAAATAATCAGCATAATGTATACGATGAGTTGCTGAATTCTTTTTCTGCACATACCTGTCTTGTTTCTATTCTTTTGTGTTTCTTCCATGATTTCTGATCCCTAATGATGTTAAGTCTTGAAAGCATCTGTTGTTAGGATTGGAGTGTATGTTATGTTTGAATGGCCCGATATGATCGGTGATCCATATTGGCGTTTCGGGCTTTGGGCAAAGGCAAATTGCACAAGGTAACTAAGGTAATGACTTTTTGACATTTTTCACTGGGATGCATGCAGTTGCAGGACCTCTAAATGCGAGTCTTCTTATCACACTGGTTTCTTCAACTCCACTTGCATTACCTCTCCATCTTTAGACAAATTACTCTATTTTAGTGTTACTACATGGGTGAAACATGCAGGTTAAAGAAAAATAGATGTTCGCACTATTCACAATGCCGTTGCAGCTTTTTTAGGAGTTTTTATAATTTAATGGAAAACTTCCTTGCTATTGTATATAGAGCTTGTCTGCCTTGATCTTCCTCACATATCTATGTGCACCAACCTGAAGAAAACAATAAGGCAAAGACCAAACAAGGCTACTCCTATAATATGTACCAGATCTGTTTTTTGAACTTGCCTAAATTTATTGGATTCTTCATAACCATGGCTAATAGTAATATTAATATATGTTGGCTGATAATAAAAAAATTTCATGGTAAATAGGGATGGTTTTGTACTAATAAACAGTTAGAACCTATAATTTTGTTCTCACAGGTAAACTTCTATTGTCCCTGAGCTAAGATTGATTTATGTCTATTCTCTAGCTAACTCTTGGCAGTTGGCACTAATTTTTAATGGCAGTAATGGTGAACCTTTCAAACTCCTAGAACCGAGAAATGTGGGCACCAAATGTGGACCTCAAGTTAGTTGCCAATATGACCGAGATTCAAGCAGTAAGAAGGAACTGACAACGTACCCCCTTGCCATGTCTCTATGTAACAGCGGTTGACAAATTCTATGGTTGAACCATACGATGCATGTCTCCCTATGCATTTAGATCTTTTTAATGTTTAGAAGATATACAGAAGTTATGATATTTTATGCCTATGCTTATGTAATTAATAAAACAACTACATTTACCACTCTTTTATGATTAATTTTAAATCTTTGTACTTCTATGCTTGATTACCAATGCTGCAATGCACATAATCACCATTTTCATTTGATTTGCATTACTTAATTCTATGTTTGAGTGTATCAGCTGAGCGTGAGCTTAGCATTGCTTTACTTATCGTGATAATATTTTTTTCTGTTGCAACAAATAACTATGATCGTAGCCAGATGGTTTTCCTTATGCAGATCAAGCACATTATTTGGCCAGGAGAATTGATGGATCTGTATAAATTTTTTTTTGTCATTCTATTATGATTGCTTGAAAATATGAATAACTATCGAATTAAAAATTATCATTCATTACAAAAGTGGATGGAAATGTAGTATAAAAACTATGCCATGAAAATCCAAAACACGTTTAAATTTATAATTATTGTTATATCATTATGTGAGCCTGCGACGCCACGCTTTATATGACTTAGTTTTAGAAACTTTCTTTTTTGGATTAAATATCACTTTAATATTGGTATTTAATTTTATAATATTATTATTTTATCGTGCGATCCGTGTGTTTTTAGTATAAAATGTTAACTATCCCGTAGCAACGCACGGGCACGCTTCCTAGTTAGAATATTATAGTCATAATCATGTAAAGATTGATACATATGCGAAGGTAGACAATCCTCTTCCTCTCCCTCTCCCCCTCATGCGGCCTCTCCCTCTCCCCCATAAGTTGGATCGGGCGAGTAGATGTCAGATCTGGCATGCGAGCGGGCGGCCAGCTCCGGTGTGAGCATAGGCGCGACCTACTCTCGCACAGGCGAGAGGAAGACTGAGGACCTGCTCCTGCACGGCTGCCTTCTACCTCGACGTCAGATCCGCTGGAGCGACTCCCTTCTACCTTGATGCCAGATCCGGTGGAGGATGACTGAATCTGGTGAACAGCAAGCCTAGATCTGCTGGACGACAGTCAGATCTGGGCAGTGCACCCATGGGTCTAGTGGCGATGGCATTGGGCTTAGCAGACCTATCGATGGGCTTTCCATTTATAATTTTTGTTTTTTCTGATTAATTTATGTAATTTATGTAGGTGGACAAAGCAATCGTTTCTATAGGTTTGGATTAACCGTTCATTGGGGACGGTTGCCCGTCTCCTTTAATCAAAATGCCCGCATCTAAAAACATTTTTCTAGCGGTACTGAAACAAGCGCGTCGCAAAGCACAGGGATCATTGTCACAGCATTGTCGGCTAATTAATTAGTGATGGCCTCATGCCATAAATTAATGAGGACCACCCAAGGTCTACAAACTTCCAATGGCATAGCACGTGCTCTGTGTTAAAGAGAAGAGATCGCAGGTTGGTGGTAGGTGTTAGGCAGCAAAATACTACTCTAGTAGAGAAGGAGTACATTGACGGCAGGTGTGTGGGTTTGGTAGTGTTGTACTTGCAGTAGTAGTTCTGCGTCGCTGTCAAAGGCCGTTCGACCAGCATTGGACAAAAGAACATAGGTTGTGGAAAATTAGCTACCACATGGCACCTCACGAGATAGCGACGTATCCATCCGACCACTAGCGACTTCAATTTCATCAATGGATCTCACCCAAAGTTCAGCTTCGAGATCTACTGGATTATGGGGACTTAGGAGCTGTTTAGTTGATGAAATGAGCAGTGTGTACCTAGGATTCAAAATTGGGGTTTTCCATCTTAAATTTAAAATCAAATTATAGGTTCTCTATATACAATTTTAGATTGCTTCGTCTACTATATAATTTAACCTTAAACAATATTTTAGGGTGACATATGGGTTAGAATATTAGACAATTTTAGTAGCAATTTAATCTAGAAAAAGATAGTAAACAATATGAACATGGTAGGTGGACGGTTTTCCGACTTCCATCGCTGTGATCAGCCAGTGTGCTCTGGGCTGGGCCCCATGGGAATGGAGGTACAGGTGCCCAGGGATCAAAACGGTTCGGATATTTTTCAATCGTATTCGAGACCGAATTCGTTTAGAGGGTTTTGATCTGTCCGTCCGTATTCAAATACTTAAATTATATATTTATGATGTCGACATCTAATTCTATCTTATCTGACATCGTTGACATTATCCGTATTCAAATATAAATCCGATCAGAAATATGAAAACAAATATGATATGAATCATATCGGTCAGTATTTGATCCCGTACCGGCGCGCCGCGCGGATCTGGCTTCACCTACCACCACACGACTAGTGTGGGCTGTCCTGTTAGGCTATCACCTAATCTGGTTGGTGAAAGGGGACCAGATCTTCTCAACCATGCACGTCTGTCGATGGGATCCGGATTAGCCTAGACCTTGCACCATTGCACGCTGGTTTTCCAAATTTCTTGCGTTACGATTTTATATAGGAGTAGAGTACACGCTGGTTTTCTCGACCAATTTATCGACCATGCACGCTGGTTTTCCAAATTTCATGCAACGCATAATATTCCTCGATTTTCCCTTTACAGTTAAAGTCAACACTGGTACACGACAGGCCTTTTGTCCCGGTCGAAAACCACTTGTAGTCCCGGGTGGCCAGTCGAGACTAAGAGATCGGGACTTAAAGTCCCACCTTTAGTCTCGGCTCCCCGACCCGGGACTAAATGGGGACCTTTAGTCCCGGTTGGTAACACCAACCGGGACTACAGAACTAAAGGTTTTTTGTTTTTGTTTTTTTCCTTTTTCCTTTTCATTTCTTTATTGATTTTGGTTTTCAATTGTATATGTTCTCCAATTTAATCGTATACGCCGCAATTATCCGTATAAGTTGCACCTATACGAGAGCGTCATTATTATTGCACACAAATAAAGTATGAAACTACATATATATTATCCGTATAATATATATATCTATATATATTATATAGCTATACACATACGTACATATACATTACATTTACAATAATAATATTATGTACAAGTAATAATCAAGTGTGCTGCCACCGGTTAATGATTACATAATGTTTGCCCGCCCACTCAAAGCTCATACAAGTGTTCGTCCTTGTTTGGAATGGGCTTGAAGCCCTGCGGGTATAAGTGGAACTCGCCGTCTTCCGGAATGACATGATCGTTGATAAATCCGGCGATCGTCTCCTGGACTCCAAGGAGTAATGTGTACTCGAATACTTTATCTTTCATATTCCACTCCTTCCATTTGCATTAGTTAGAAAAGATATTAATATACATAAAATCTATTTAGTTTCAACAAATAAATAAGATATGAATTTACTGTATACACATGCATGTTACTTACTTTTAGAACACTTTGAGCAGGTTTAAATAGGGTGCACCGCATAAATTCACAAACATAGTATCCACATAGATTCGTTCCAAACGGCTGCGTGGGCACCCAAGGGAGTAGAACTGGAGGAGGAAGTGAGACATTCAGATCCGTACGATATTTTTGTTGTAGCCAAGCAAAAGCCCTGCCCAATAAGACGCTCGTTGATTAGGTATAGCTAGCATAATAAAGTAAAGGAGCACGCATCGATATTTAAAGTATGATATATACTTACCTCTGGATCATGTCTATTATGTCTTGATAGAGTGCCACGTCTTTTTTCATTGAGTCTCACACATGTATTCTTTCTTCTCAGCATTGTACATCCAATGGCGTGCCATTATCTGCATTATCATGGAATTGTAATTTTTCTTTTAAATGCTATAATTTTATCAGTAAAGAAAATTAATTTCAATAATTTTTAAAGTGAAAAACAATTTATTTAACAATTACAACAAAAATTATATTATTAATATTTTAAAATAAGAACATGAACATATTAAAGTAGAAAATATCCTATAATATCTATAATAGAACTTAACATGATTCGTGTATACATAGTAGTAATGATTTGTGTATACTAATTTTTAGCGGGCACACACTTAGCATCGTTCAAAAAAATTCAAACATGAGAAGACGATGATTGGAGAGATGGCAACATGAAATAATCAAAATAGACATATGTCCAATATAAAATTACATATGGCGGTGAGAAACATAGGAGCATGAAGCTAGCAACCTTTCAAACAAATCGACGACGGCGTAGAAGCGTTGAAATGGATCGATCGTGGGAGATGAGAGCACTAACAAGCAAGAACAATGGAAGAACAAGCAAGAACAAAGCACCTCGAGCTCGAGCAGCGAGAGGAAGAAGGGAGGAGGGAGATTCAATTTATAGCGGGGAGGGTTTAGTCCCGGTTGGTGTTACCAACCGGGAGTAAATACCTACCTTTAGCCCCGGTTAGTGCCAACGACCGGGACAAAAGCTTTAGTCCCGGTTAGTGTCACAAATCGGGGCTAAAAGTAAATCTTTAGTCACGGTTAGTAACACCAACCAGGACTAAAGGTCCCTCTCCGACAGCGCCTGACACCAGAGCCGTTGGGGAGGGACCGTTAGTCCCGGTTGGCTTTACCAACCGTGACTAAAGATTTCTTTTGTCCCGGGCGCCAAATATGCCGGGACTAAAGCTCATTTGGCACATCGACGAAAGGTCTGTTCTCTAGTAGTGCAAGTAGGCTCAAAATTCCTATGCGCAGGTACGAGACCGGCCGAACATTCGAGAAAGGCCAATAAGGCTTTGTTTGCATGTAGTCGGATTCGCATCAATCCACATGTGTTGGGGTGGATTGGAGTGAAATTTAAACTAAATTCCACCACAATCCACTCCAACACATGTGGATTGAGATGAATCTGACGATATCCAAACAAAGCCTAAGCGTGTCTAATAGTCAAGTCATGTCATGTGTAAACTAGTTTTGTAGACAACAACTATGGCTCGGCATAGATTCTAAAACTATTTTTAATAACATGGGACCCGCCACTACCTGCCTCCATCTCTGCTCCCATTTGCATGCCAAGACAGAACCACGCAGGCAGCCTCACAATGACTCGCATGCAGCCTTGAAGCTTGTGACAAGCTGGTTGACAAATGCGTCAACCATCATCCTCTCTCTCATTTTTTCTCTCTTTCACATTAAACTTTGTTGAGTTATCTTAGCTATTAGCCAAGCTGACATGACTTATTGTACCTGTTCTTGGAGCTCAGCTCGACCTCGTACGTCAATTGGGCACTTGGGCTTAGGCATTATGATATGTTATTTTATTTCACACTCTTCAGAGGCATGGCGTTATCCAAATCTTGTCTTACCATTTTGTTCCATAGTCTTACCTTTTGTTTATTATAATGACCAGGGTTGATTCTATTTTCTCACTACATGGAAAAACATCCATAATTACACACCTATAAACACCTTTGAAAAATAGACCAGACAAACTTCAAGGTTCATAGAGTCACTAAAGACACCTTAATATTGATAGGAAAATATCCTATACACACTACAAAGAAAAACATTCATAATTACACGTGCATGTTTACTCCTATAAACACCTTTGAAAAAAATAGACCAGACAAACTTCAAGGTTTATAAAGTCACTATAGACACCACAATATTGATAGGAAAATGTCCTAACAAAGAATAGCGCAATGTTGTTAGATCCAAAAATAAAACCAAAAAGTTTTGAACACTCACATCAAGTCAAAGATTTGAATATCGATGGATATGTTTTTTGAAGCACACAATATACATACAGTCACTTATATGAACACATGCACACATATATACTCTACCTCTGTGGGCATTTTCAAAAATCTGAGACTAAGCCGAAATATTTTAAGATTGATGGAGTTACCATAGACGTTTCATTGTCGATAGTCATATCACCTACCACTGAAGGACAATATTGTTAAATCTCACAAAAAATCTACAAAAATGTGAGAACTATATATATACAACACAATTATAATGGTGTTATGTTTTGTTTCCATGGCATCGCACGAATATAAGTATAGTCAAGAAATTGCGAGTTACTACAAGACAACTCAAAGACAACCCATTGTACGAGTAATTAATAGGTCAGCTCAAACTTACCTCACACTCTATGAATTGTGATAAGACAACACAAATATAATTGTCCAGGTACATATGACAGAAATAGTAGTATATAATTGTCATGACTTAGTTTCGAGTCTAGAACCATACCACCAAGTTAAAATCCACATGCTTGCTAGTACATCATTGATTTTTGGACCAAATATGAAAAAGCATGAACAACCCACAGTGTTGCAAAACTTGAAAAACTATGTCACTAGCAGGTTTCATCGATGCCTCAATTCTATTCTAGTTCACAAAATGTCCTCGATGCCTGAAATAATGTGGGCTCGTCATAACGGCCTTGCTTGGTTTACTTTGCTTGGTTTGCTCCTAAAATATACCAACCCGAAGATAAGCCATCATTCGGCTGTTCATTGGTTAGCTAGCAAACTGGTCAACTTCCCACATTTAGCTTGCCAAATCCATAGTAATTTTTTTACCTAACTTTTACTTATCAAATCTTAACACGTGTTAATCCTCTACACTGGTCGGCCCACACGTGCTAAATTTGTGACATACTTGCTTCAAAATATGTAGTGCTTGACACTACTACAGAATCGGCATTTAGTCGCGGCCGGAAAGGGGCTTTAGCCTCGGATTCCGAGCCGGGACTACGCTTTCGGGACTAAAGGTCGCCCTTTAGTCCCGGCTCCATGCACCGGGGCTAAAGCTCCCCCCTTTAGTCCTAGACAGTATTACAAGCCGGGACTAAAGGGTGCTGCCAGCGGTGCCACGCAGCAGCACCCTTTAGTCCCGGCTGGTAATACCGCCTGGGACTAAACGAGCCCCTTATTTTTTCGTTTTTCTTTTTTTTAGTTCTGTTTTTTAGTTTGGTTTACTTATACAATAGGTTTTCCAATATGTATTCTTTGCTGCTATATATATATATATATATATATATATATATATATA